>NC_087216.1:63206324-63220985 GCF_015104395.2 Macrobrachium nipponense
TGTTTTTCTAGTGAGTGTCATGAAGGGTAATTTTTGGTATTCAGAAAAGTGCAATGAATCCTCATATTTGTTGTGTGTAATTCTTGGAATTCTAAGAGACGATCACTCGAATAACTTTCGCAAATAAGTTTAGAAGTCAATAAATACTTTTTAAGAAATTTTAAGTGTTGGTTCGCTGGTACTATCCCGACTACATATTATATTCATAGTAAGTGTAGAGTACAAGAAGGAGTGTCCGAGAAACTGTTTCCCTAGTGCCTCTCTCTGGTCTGCTGTTTTCCTGCCTGTCTGTCTGTCTGTGAGAAACGCCTCCATTTATATCAGCGCCTTTTATAATGGAACAGAGACAATAACATTTACTCTCACACTCCACGGTGCTAGTTACGCACGAACTTGAATCTTGCGAGGACAGAGAGAGAGAGAGAGAGATGAGAGAGAGAGGAGAGAGAAGAGAGCGTACTATTTGCCAGTCATATCTTCTGCCCTTTTCCATTCCCCTTTTATGTCGTCGTTTCTCGTTCGTTCAGTTTCCATCTTATTCTCGTTATCATTTATTATCGTTTGTCCACAGTCCACTGCATCATTTTTATCCACATTTGTTTAATTATTTCCCCGCACTTCATTATCGTTGTCGCATATTGCCCTGTCTCCCCATCCGGATGGCATTATTTGCAAGTATTTCTCCGTCCCTCTTGCTCGCTTTCATTGCATTTTACTATTGGAACCTTTATCATTTATTTCCTCGTCTGTTCATCCAATTAGAGTATTAATTTTTATCTATTGTATTTTATTTTAATTTACAAGAGAAACATCACAACTTGACGAAAGAAGCATTACAAACGACCCCCCACCCCAAGACTCTTCTTCACGTTACCGAAGTCTCGGCGACCTTCCATAACCACTTATCGATTTCATGTGGATTCCAGTATCCCATAATGCATCTCAAATGCATTCCAACACTCGCCATATGTTATCCTTTCAAGCTTTCACTCTTGCCATATTGTGGTCTCCATTAACGACCCCTTCGAGAAATTAGCGTTAGGTATAATTTCATATTAAATGCAGCTTTCTAGGAAGAGTTTTGCTTTCGGGTATACTACATACATACATACATACATATATATATATATATATATATATATATATCATATATATATTCATATATATACACACACACACACACACACACACACACACACATATATATATATATATATATATATATATATATATATATATATATATATATATATATATATATATATATATATATATATAGATGGTATTTTATTTGGGAGTAAAAATAAATGGTTGTGCACGTATTCAAGTAAGACAAATGTTCCTCACCTGAATAAATAGAAAGTTCAAATTTATAGCCATATGTTTTCATTACTTCCTCATGTAGCAAGTGAATATTAAATATTTATGAAAAAAAAAAATGGACAAATGACTCTGTAGCGCCTGAGGGTCATTATTAACGATCCTCTTTATCTACCGAAGCCTCATTAGGGCGAATAAATCTCGCTTAATCTGGGGAATGTAATCCTCGTTGATAGATTACCCAAGATACTCGATCCTTTATCGTATATAATGAAGAGATACTTTATGATAGGTTGAACTACACCTACCCCCTCCCTTCCTTCCCAACTCTCTCCTCTCTCTCTCTCTCTCTCTCCTCTCTCTCTCTCTCTCTCTCTCTGTGTGTGTGTGTGTTTTCTATCAGCTAATGTACCTCAAGCGGTTAATTTGTTATCATATGCAATCAGTACGTTTTCCTCAGAATTTATTGGAAAATTATTTGATGTTATAGAAATAATATATGCTTGTATATATGTATGTATGTGTGTGTGTGTAAATAAAGTGTCTGTGTATTTATGTATACTATATGCGTATGCATGTGCATGTGTTAGTATAAACTGGACCACCCAAATAAAAGGTGTCTCCATTAGGAAGCTGCCAGTAGCACTGAATGTTGGGGACCTTCCTTTCGGTTCACCATCTCTATTTATCCAGTATTTTTTTAGGTCTTGTTCTCTCCCCTTCCTTCAATGTAAGAGTCTGGAGGAATAAACTCGACTAATTCATTTCCCAGTTCCATTTATCTTTGTGCTTTTCATTGCTTTTGCTCTGCTTGTTTTCCAAACGATGTTCAGAAACTGAATAGAGTAACTCTTAGAAACGGAAAGAAAATAAGAACCAGTTTATTCAGCGCGAACAGAATTACTCCAAGAGAAGCCAAACGAAGCAAAATGAAACGAAGACAAGAAAATCACCAATTGCGCCATAAAAGAATCAAAATCAACAAACGAACTTGGCACTGAATAATCTAAAGGCAGGTAACCCCAGCTCCAGGACTAAAATGCACGACTAAATCATAAAAAGAACACTGAAAAGTTAAAAAATAGGCTATAGATTACAAAGAGAAGCAGTCTGGAGCCTTTGGCATCTATCATGTTTACCGTGCTGAAAGCCAGAATTTCTTTCATCCCTTTTAATGTATTTCAGACAAAAATTCATTCAGACTGAAGAATGATGCGTTTAGGTGGTGGATGGAATGTTTCATCCTTGAGGATGAAAATCTTCTTTCCTTGTGACAGTTCTCGAATCAGCCGGTTCAGGAAAAAAAAAAAAATAAATACACTATTTATGCGGATTAGGGACCCCACAAAGAATAGTCGAGGTATGCCATGCTCATTGATAACGGATAAGTATCTGACTTAACAAAAACCGCAATAATATACTGAATTGAAACGCAAACACTGAGTTCGGTCAGACCTCTTGTTCCTTTGTTTTGACCCCTATCTTTTTTATCTATTATTCACGCATCTTCGAAAACTAAGTTCAAAGCTTCATATCATTTTCACGACAAATGATAATACATATTTTTAGTCCTGAGAGCGAATGTGAATTCCTGAGTGGAGGAAGAGATCATTAATGCAATATTCGCCACTGTCTCCCTTCCTTAAAATAGAAAGACTGAATAGCTCTAGAAATTTAAAAGATAGATAGATAGATAATAGATAGATAGATAGATATAGATATATATATATATATATATATATATATATATATATATATATATATATATATATATACATACATATATATACATACATACATATATACAAATATACATACACAGTACCAACAGTAAGTTGCCCACACGTTTTACGGAAAACTTCGTCACATCGTCATGGTCACAGCAACAGCGAGTAAATATAGCTGAAGAAATAGTTTCCTTACAAAAGACGAGAATCCACATGGCCTCTGAAGACCATCTGCATTCATAATAAAAAGCGACGAAAGGGCAACGAAATAGATGTCAGAGGTCCAACCAAAAGCTGCAAAAATCTATTTCCAGCACTTTACTTCGTCCGAGAATGTTTTACAAATGAAAGAACTCTGTAAAAATATCTTCGCCTGTTCAGTAGTACTCCTGAGCAGATGCTGTAGCTTAATGCTGAATAGCTTGTTTTCTCTGTCTCTTTTCTCTGTTTCTGTTTTCTTTTCTTTTATTGAGCTTCTAACGGTTTTATGCTTTAAAAATATATTACCTAAATATGCACTGAACACTATGCCAGGTTTGTTTTAAATTTCATATACGTAACTACATGGTTACACATAGACAAACAAACATGCACACACGCATATATATATTATTACTACGCATATGCATTTATATACAATAGACATGTAAAAAGGATTTATTCATAATATTTATTCAAGGAAGATGTATGTGCACAGACTAGATGGTGACCTTAGATTGTCAATGAATAGTTCTGATGCCATACAAAATCAAATTGCAGTTTCTTTAGACTCCATTAGGTAGGATTCACACAAACACAGAAGTCGTGACAAACGATACCAACAACTACAACAGCAACAGTATGAACATGGACTGTTCTCACCACAACTCTATTTGCCTTCAGCCATTGACTCGGGAATGAATCCCTGTCTGGGTAAATGGAAATTGTGACACCGAAGTCCGTGAGGACAAAAGGTCCACTCCACCATTCCTGGATCTAACCCCTACCCACCCGTCCTCTACCCACAATCCAGAGTCTATTCCTGGCAAGAGCAAATACCAACTTGTGTTTCTGTACTCATCGTTAGTTTAAGAGATTATCTGACGTTCCCAAACATGATGTTTAATTCCTGATTAGAGACAAGCATACTTAAGTAGAGTCAGAAGAATGGATATTAACGATTATACTATATGTACTTTCTCCCCCTCCCCAACACACTTAAATATATATATATATATATATATATATATATATATATATATATATATATATATATATATATATATATATATATATATAATGTGTGTGTGTGTGTATATGTATGTCTGCTAAGTAAAGGACGCTAAGTCGAAAGATCTCACAGCACTCCACTGTTTCACTTTCCTTCGTGGCTCCAACCTTTATACTATATTCATCACGTTCCAAATTTTCGTGATTCAGTTATACCTACATGCATGCTATATATACACACCACACACAATCATAACCACAGACAGGTCTTTATGATCACCTGAATCTCCGGAAGTTGTACATTCACATTTCATATCGTTATTAGAAAGGTCCATCAGAATACCATTTTGCCTCTCGACACACGCTTCACTCTTAATTTACACAGTTATAATGGCAGGTATCGTGTGAAAGAAGCAGAAGTTTGCTACGAAAGGGTTTCTTTTGGTTCTGCGGCTCCTTTTCAAAACTTTCTGATTTTGCCCTTCACATTTTTTAACTTACTCTGTGTTATTAAGATTGAATATTATAACCTTGAAGAGGACTGGGGTGTTGTGTTTACGTATGTTTCCATTCATCGGATAAAATTTGAAGGAATTAGTCACTTTCATGAGACCCAATTGTATTGTAAATAAATAGCTATATAAAACTGTAAATGATTTTGATTTTCTTGTATGTTCTCTTCCTAGCTATTCATACCTAAGTATATCAGTTATATTTTGCCAACAAATAGTACTTAAGTGGACTCTAGCAAAGAGGAGTATAGAACTATATACGGTAATTCGTTGGGGGTCTGGGAGTCAGGTTAGGAATCCTTGGTGTAAATGAATTCTGCAGCGGCATAGAGGGTGTTAGCCATTGGTGTGGTGATGGTGCTTTGTGATGACAGTATGAAGTAGGAATGTGCAGTTCCAAGAGATTCAGCTGTTCATGTAGGCTTTGCTTTGCGTTTTCTTGGGAATCCAACTTTGCTAGATAAAACAGCTAATAACTGAAAATGAACAGAATGTATTGATAAAATGAAATCTGTAGAATTATATTCTGTTTCGTGATTTTCTGGATGGAAAGCCAGTAAAAAAAATGTAAAAAAAAATCGCCGAAGATTCTTCTTCGTAGACGAGTTTTCTTTAAAAGTATTATCAAATCACCGAAAATAGATCTATCTTTCGGTGGTCTCCGTATAATGCTGTATGAGCCGCGTCCCATGAAACTTTACCAAGGTCCGGTGATGGCCAGTCCTATATCATTACCAGACGTATGCTTATGGCTAACTTTAACCTTGAATAAGGTAAAGAAAAAAAAAATCCTGACTTGAGGGCTGCAATATGATATGTCTGATGACTGAGGGTGGATGATCATCATACTAATTGCAGCCCTCTAGCCTCAGTGGTTTTTAAGACCTGAGGGTGGACAGAAAAGAGGCGGACGGACAAACAAATTCATCTCAATAGTTTTCTTTTTTTACAGAGAACGAACACGATTACTTGAACTAATAAATCTCATTTGTTTTGGTGGTGGTAATACTGAGAAAGGGAAACGTTATAGCCAAAAGTAAAGTGTTAAAAAAGAACTGCTATTTGTTAAGAAATTCTTCTCACTAACTTTAAATATCGGTATGAAGGCTCAGTGGGATCACGATTCCAGAGTTTCCATATTTTGTGTCGAAAGATATAATAATTTGGGGAAGTCGGCTGAAGCTTACATTCTAGTTATTATTAAAGCACTTGAAGCGAAGATGAGAGAGAGAGAGAGAGAGAGAGAGAGAGAGAGAGAGAGAGAGAAAGTCTGTTATGAAATTCCACCAGCCGCATCCAATCAGTGTTGCTTACATAGACCAAAACTTGGTTGGCTCAGTCAGCCATATTCTCAGAGAGAGAGAAAGAGAGACGCGGCGGGATGAACCCTAAAAACAGTAATCTCTTAACCTTTAGAATAATATACTTTTTAGGATATATATATATATATATATATATATATATATATATATATATATATATATAGTGTGTGTGTGTGTGTGTGTGTGTGTGTATGTGTGTGTGTGTGTGTGTCCTATAAATAATACAACACACACACACATATATATACATATATTGAGAGAGAGAGAGAGAGGAGAGAGAGAGAGAGAGATAAATTCCTAATATTCATTTTGTGTAACTCAGCTATCAGTATGAGGCAATAACAGTCCTGAAATGTTTCTTACTTATGTAAATTATATATATATATATATATATATATATATATATATATATATATATATATATTAGATTAAAGTAAATTAATAAATTTGTTGTTAATTATAATTTGTTAATAGTTGTCCAACCTTTTGATCTTATTTTAGGTTAAGTTTTTTTTTAACAATTTAGTAGCGTTTATTAGTTCAATGAACTCTGTAAGGGAGTCTATGACTTCGCAGTTTTGCTTTGTTTACCGCCTTCTCCCCCGGTATTAGTGAACCAGTGAAGTGCCGTATTAAACGATCGTTGTTTTTTCTCTCCTATGAGCTGTGTTGACTCGAGTGGAAGGCTTGATCGTAAGGGTGGTGATTCGTGACAGAGTTAGTTCGAGTTCCTCCTCACAGCCTGACGCTTTGCCACTTAAACTTTGTCACTTCTGCAGTTTTTTAGTGAGGAGATTTGGAGATTTGGATCACGGCTTCTTTAATCCTTCGCTGCCTTGTGTGTGGTCGCTGGTGTTTGTCACCCGCGGCATTCGTCAGCCACGCCCTTCCCTCGTTCTTCGGAAGTATTCTGAACGAGTTGGCCTATATCTACTGAGAACGTTGCAGTTTGTGGCGTGCGAGATCCGTTGACGTCCCGGATCTCGGAGGCTACCACCCTCGGTGTTCCCGTGGTATTTTGGGTTGCCTGTAGGCATTGCAGCTTGACCCGGTTGACCTCTGCATCAGCGTCAGTGAGTTCTTGGAACTCGTGGAGACAAGTAGGGCGGCTTTCTACAGGTATGAGATGTTTTTATAACTATTAAGACGTCGTGAATCGCTGGTACCTGTAGATTTGCACGCCATGTTTGCAGTACGGTCTTCTGGATCTTGTATGACCTGAGAAGATGATTCACTAAGCCTTTCGTGATTCATTCCTTTCAATCAATTTGTAAGGTTATTTTTTGTAATGTATTGTTTATTAACTTAAGTTAGTTTGTATGTATTAGTAGCAAATAATTAAGTTTCCCCTCTTATTTTCTCTTGCTTCCTTCTGCCTACTTATTTTCTTAGGTTAGTTTTGTCTGGCCCAGTTATTTGGAAGGTACCTGCCTGAGTTTCATATTTATTATTTCCTATTTCTTATCGTAGGGTTTAATTTAGCTGTAGGTGATCTTTTTTAAAGATCTTAAGGTTGGTTTTCTCTTAATTTATACATTCATTATTTTGGTTATTATTGTTACCAACCATTACCTCTTTTTGTGTGTTTGTAAATAAATATTGTAACTTTTGTTGAGGTGTTTGTTCTATTGTTCCTAAGTTGCTGTGTTACATTTTTACTGACCGCAAATTCTGAGTAGAGACAAGAACCCTTGAAATTACGGCCGTAAATAAGGTCCGTAACAATCTGGCGACCGTGACAGGATTTGCGCGTCAGGTGTACACAGTAATTGGGACTTTGGAACGCTCCTCAGGGGGGTGGTTATAGTATTTATTTTTGAAATACCTTTCTCTCTACCACTATGGATAAATTTGGAAGACTTTGAGTTTATTTAGTCCTGCAGAGTTTTTTTAGGTCTGCCGACTGTATTAGGCATTTACCAGTACTTTAGGTAAGGTAAGGAGTCTTTGTTAGTTGTGCTAGGTGGTTAGGTATTCCGTCAAAATGACGGATACCAAGAGAAGTTATTGATAATGGTGAAGAACAGTGTTGTGCAAGGTTTGGCTGAAGCATGAAGGGTTAGTTGGGGAAAATATTAGTGATAGAGGTAGTGAATAGGGAATGATGATAGGTTAGTTGTAGATGATAATGGAATTAGTGGTGGTGCAGGTTTTTCGTTTATTTGATGATCCTCCTCAGACTGGAGTCATTTATGAATGTCCGGCCAATTTGCCTCCAAGAGGAAATATTACCAACAAACCCCCCTTCTTAACTGAAGAGAATTTAGTGCCAACAGTTTCCTACAGTTCCTGTAAATTCTGATTCAAAGGAAATTCAGGAATATGACTTAATTTGTAAAAAGATAGAGTTGTTGAAATTGGAACATGCGGAGAGGGTGAGGAGGCATGAGATAGAGATGGCCAACCTTAATTTGGAAATGGCTAGGTTACAGGGGCCCCTAACCAATTTAGCACCCCACGAGGTAGTCAGCCTGACAGGTTTAATATTGGTGCTGCATTAAAATTGGTCCCCATTTTTGATGAAAGGAATGTTCCTGAATTCTTCAAGGCCTTTGAGAGGGTATCTGCTCGGTTGTCTTGGCCACCAGAGATGTGGACAGTGCTGATTCAGTGTAAATTGGTGGGCAAGGCAATCCGGGTATATAATGCCTTGGAGGAAGGGGATAGCCAGGGATTATCACAAGTAAAAAGGCACTAATTTTAAAAGCATATGATTTGGTCCCTGAGGCATACAGGTTGAAGTTTAGGAACTTTAATAAACAGCCATCCTTGTCGTATGTAGAATTTGCCAGGTTCAGGAGGAACAGTTGACGACTGGTTGAAAAGTAACGTCAAGTTGTCACTTTTTCTTCCTTGAGAGAACTCATGCTTTTGAGGAGTTTTAAGAAATCTTGCTCCGAAAGAACTAAGAATTTATTTGGAAGAAGTAAAGGTCACTAATTTAGGTAGGGCAGCTCAAAGTGGCTGACGAATTTGTCTTGACCCATAGAACAGGTTCAGGCAATTTCGCAGCAAGGATAGAAGTAATAATGTTGTAAAGTCAGCGAATTTTCATAAAGGAATAAGAGGTGATAATAATAAGCCTAAGAATTCTGTCGTTCAGAATAATTTCCCTGTTAGTTAGAAGAATGGAAAAATTCACGAGTAAACCTGGTACTCGTGTATTTTCCAATGGAGGGGTAATTCTGGAACGAGAAATAGTAATATGAAGACTTGTTTCTGTGTAATAACCCGGTCATTTCCAAGCTCAGTGTCACGCCAGAGCAAATTATCTTCAAAGGAATAATCCTGTGGGCTTTAATGCCAAGTGCATCTCCTGACGTAAAATTACCGATTATAAATAGTGGTATGGTGGGTAATAGTACGCCCGGAGATGGAAATAATAATCCACAGGAATGACTAAAATATGATAAATACATATGGCCTGGTAAAAGTAATTTATAATTCAGTCATTATTGATGTTAGGTTTTTGAGAGATACAGGGTCTGCTCGGTCGTTAGTGCTGGAAAGCAGTTTTAAAAGGTTTGGTGAAGTATTCAGGGAACTTCATTGTTCTGGGAGGTTTTCCGAACACAATAGTTTCAGCATCCTTTAATAGAGGTAATGTTGTCATTCCCTGGGTATTATGGAAAGACCGAGTTGGCCGTTGTCGAGAGTCTTCCTATAGCTGGTATTGATGGCATATTAGGAAATGATATGATTAATAGTGATGGCCAGGAATTATTCCCAATATTGTCAGTCAATAAGTGTCCCCAGTAGCAGTTACCACTAGAGCTGCAGCAAGAGCTGCAGACTTATAAATAATGATGAAGAGTTAAATTTAAGTAGTTTAGAGGTAGACGTAGATTGTAGGAAGACCCGGGTCTGTAGTAAGTAGTGTAGTAAGTAGTGATAATGTAATTCCCGATTGGGATCGAGCAGCTTTTATTGAAGCCCAGAAGAGAGAGTTTAATTTTGATTTAGGTGATACTTCTGACTTGACGAAGCCTCGATTCTGGGTAAAAAGGGTCATTATATAGGGTGAGTCGTCCCTGGTTGCTAATGATCCCCAATGTCCGTATTGAGCAAATAGTGGTGCCTTCTCAATTTCAGAGGACAAATATTAAATTTATCTCATGATGATTCCTTCTCTGGTCATTTTGGTGTCTGGAAGACGTTCCGTAGGTTGGCTAAATGTTTTTGGTGGCCAGGAATGAAATCGTCAGTAAAACGATATAGTGAAAGAATGTCCAGTGTGCCAAGTGGTAGTAAACCTAATCAGACAATGTAAAAGCACCTTTATATCCCATACCAGCTATTGGGAGCCATTTAATGAGCTGGTAGTTGATATAGTAGGCCCTATGCCTAAAACTAAAACTGGTTTTATCTATTTACTGACTGTGATGGATCGGCATCACGATTTCCTGAAGCCATTCCCATGAAAAGTCACATCTAAGGCTGTATTTGACCAGTTGGTAATTTTCTTTTTTCGAGGTATGGGATCCCTCGTAAGATACAAACTGATTGTGAACTAATTTTACTAGTAAGGAATTTTCGAAGTAAGTGTGCAGATCTGGCCATTCTGCACGCAACTAGTGTTCCTTACCATCCAGAGAGTCAGGGAGTGGTGGAAAGATTCCATCAAACTCTTAAATCAATTTTAAGAAGATTTTGTTATGAGCATGGAGAGGAATGGGATAAGGGTCTTCCTTTTGCTCTCTTTGCTCTTAGAAGTCATCCAAATTCATCCACGGGCGTGGCTCCTTTTGAATTAGTCTTTGGACATAAAATACGGGCCCTTTAGAAATTTTATATGAAGTTTTGGAATCTGATGAAATAAAGGAGACGAACGTGGGTGAATTTGTTGATAATCTAAGAGGAAAACTTCTAGCGCCTGGAAGTTTTGCTAGAGAAAATTTAGCTAGCTCTCTCAGGCTGCTATGAAGATTAACTTATGACAAGAAAACTCGAGCACGGTCGTTTGAGCCTGGGGAATTAGTTTTGGTGTTGGGTACTGATTCGGATAACTTCCTTGAACCAAGGTATAAGGGGCCTTGGAAGGTGTTGAGGAAGGTATCCGATCTTAATTATGAAATAGAAGCTCCCGGGACCAAACGAAAGTGTCGAAGTTTTTTCACATTAATAGACTGAAACCTTATATCTCTAGTAGATCTGATCCTTTGGAAACAGGGTATGAATCGGTTTCTTTGGTGGCAGAGGTGCTTCCTGATGGGTCTGAGGAAATAATTAATCAAGTACCTTCAGATGCTTTATCCAAGAATGTGCAATGTTTGGATGGGTTAGATGAGCATCTGAAGCATCTTGATCTAAATCAAAGAAGGGAAATAGGAAGGCTTAATTCGTTCTTTTTCAGATTTGGTTAGAGATTCTCCCGGATTGACCAGTTTTAATTTAACATGATGTGGTAGTATGAGAAGCTTCACCATTAAACAAAGTCCTTATAGACTAAATCCCACTAAAATGATATAGTCAATAAGGAAATAGAATATATGCTGAAGCATGATTTAATACAACCTTCTGTTAGTCCTTGGAGCTCCCCTATAGTATTGGTGAAGAAATCCGATGGACAGTATCGATGTGTGTGGACTATCGTAAAGTTAACACCCATACTAAAAATGATTCCTTTCCTCTTCCAAGAATTGACGACTGCATAGACCGCATTGGTTCAGCAAAGTATATTACAAAGTTGGATTTGCTCAAGGGCTACTGGCAAGTTTCCTTTGTCGGATCGAGCAAGAGAAATTTCAGCATTTGTCACCCCATTCGGCTTGTATGAATGCAAGGTCATGCCTTTTGGGATGAGGAATGCTGCTTGTACTTTTCAAAGATTAATGACCGTGTGTCTGTGGGTTGAGAAGGTACCGAGATCTACATAGATGATCTTGTTGTTCACAGTAATGATTGGAAAACTCATTACTCAGGTTGGGTAAAGTTTTTGAAGCTCTCCGTGCTGCGGGCTTAGTCATTAACCTCGCTAAATGCGATTTGGTAAGGCCACAGTTGTGTATCTGGTCATGAGGTTGGTCCTGGGTCATATAGCCCCGAAACAGGCTAATGTCGAGGGCTATAACTAATCTAAAGAGACCGTGCAATGTCCGAGAAGTTTCGAAGGGTGCTAGGTATGACGGGATACATATAGGAGGTTCGTTAGGAACTTTTCTGACATTGCTCGTCCCTTGAATGATCTTTTGCTAAAAAATAGGAAATTATTTGGACTAGCGAGTGTGAAGAAGCATTCATTAAAATTAAGACTATCTTATGTCTAAACCATATTTTGATTTCTCCGAATTTTCAAGCTCCCTTTATAATTGCTGTTGACGCTAGCGATGTAGGCATTGAGGCGTTCTCTTTCAAAAGGGTGAGGACGAGGAGGTGTACCCAATATCCTACTACAGCAAAAAGTTGTTAACGGCAGAGCGTAAGTATTCAACTATTGAAAGAGGCTCTCGCCCTGATCCGTACCATATCTCATTTTAAACCATACTTAACTAATCTTTCTTTTCCAGTGGAGGTATGGACGGATCATAATCCGTTAGTGTTTATTGAACGGATGAAAGGGTCTAACCAAAGGATTTTACGTTGGGCCTTGCAGCTGCAAGAGCTCAACTTGGTAAATAATTAAACATATTAAAGGATCTGATAATAAGATCTCGGACACCTTGTCTAGGATGTAAAGTGTTTATTTTTGTTTGGTCTTTCCCTGCCTCTTTCGTTTCGCCCTGCTCGTTTCTCTGTGTTCATTTAGGAGAGTGAAAGCAAGTGCTAACTTTATGGTTTGTTCGACGTTGTTCGGTTGTTTCGTTTATTTATATGATAATTCTGGTTTTTTTTTGGTTTTTTTTTGCAGTGTTGTTTTTAGTTAAGTATTAGGTAAGAAATATTCAGTTCTATATTAGTAATAGTTTCTTATTAGCTGATAGGTAGGTCTTTGTGCCATTTATATCTTTAATTTTTAGCAAGAACTTTGGAATTTCAGAACTTTATCATTTTCTGTGATTTAGTACATTTTGTTCTTCGCTTTAGAATTATGTTCGATTAATTTTTATTTTATTTCCAGGCTTTGTATTTAATTAGACTGTTTATATATTGGTATGTTTAATTGAGGTATATTTAATGCCGACCTTTTTATTTCAGAATGTGTAATGCACAATTGTGTGTGCTTTATTAGATAATTCTATGCATGTTTACATTAAGGTTATCTTTACTTTTAAGATTGATGCTATTTAAGATTTAATTGATTCTTTAGGTTGTATAAAAAATTTTACTCTATTTGATTAAAATTTTTTTTGTAGGGGGAGAAAGGTATTAGATTAAAGTAAATTAATAATTTGTTAATTATAATTTGTTAATAGTTGTCCAACCTTTTGATCTTATTTTAGGTTAAGTTTTTTTTTAACAAGTTAGTATCGTTTATTAGTTCAATGAACTCTGTAAGGGAGTCATATGACTTCGCAGTTTTGCTTTGTTTACCGCCTTCTCCCCCGGTATTAGTGAACCATTGAGTGCCGTATTAACGATCGTTGTTTTCTCTCCTATGAGCTGTGTTGACTCGAGTGGAAGGCTTGATCGTAAGGGTGGTGATTCGTGACAGAGTTAGTTCGAGTTCCTCCTCACAGCCTGACGCTTTGCCACTTAAACTTTGGTCACTTCTGCAGTTTTGTACGGAGATTTGGAGATTTGGATCACGGCTTCTTTAATCCTTCGCTGCCTTGTGTGTGGTCGCTGGTGTTTGTCACCCGCGGCATTCGTCAGCCACGCCCCTTCCCTCGTTCTTCGGAAGTATTCTGAACGAGTTGGCCTATATCTACTGAGAACGTTGCAGTTTGTGGCGTGCGAGATCCGTTGACGTCCCGGATCTCGGAGGCTACCACCCTCGGTGTTCCCGTGGTATTTTGGTTGCCTGTAGGCATTGCAGCTTGACCCGGTTGACCTCTGCATCAGCGTCAGTGAGTTTCTTGGAACTCGTGGAGACAAGTAGGGCGGCTTTTCTACAGGTATGAGATGTTTTTATAACTATTAAGACGATCGTGAATCGCTGGGTACCTGTAGATTTGCACGCCCTTGTTTGCAGTACGTCTTCTGGATCTTGTATGACCTGAGAAAATGATTCACTAAGCCTTTCGTGATTATTCCTTTCAATCAATTTGTAAGGTTATTTTTTGTAATGTATTGTTTATTAACTTAAGTTAGTTTGTATGTATTAGGTAGAAATAATTTTAAGTTTCCCCTCTTATTTTCTCTTGCTTCCTTCTCTGCTTACTTATTTTCTTAGGTTAGTTTTGTCTGGCCAGTTATTTGGAAGGTACCTGCCTGAAGTTTCATATTTATTCCTATTTCTTATCGTAGGGTTTAATTTAGCTGTAGTGATCTTTTAAAGATCTTAATGGTTGGTTTTCTCTTAATTTATACATTCATTTATTTGGTTATTATTGTTACCAACCATTACCTCTTTTGTGTGTTTTGTAAATAAATATTGTAACTTTTGTCGAGGTGTTTGTTCTATTGTTCCTAAGTTGCTGTGTTACATTTTTACTGACCGCAAATTCTGAGTAGAGACAAGAACCCTTGAAA
>NC_087216.1:63228985-63256485 GCF_015104395.2 Macrobrachium nipponense
TTTGACCCTGCAGATTACTGAGTAATTATCCCAGTTTATATCATGGTCTGTCTTAAGCCAATGATCCACATGCAATTTTTTGGTCATCCTCTTGATGAAGCATATTTGTGCTGAAAGTATATTACCTTTAGTTCTTTTGAAGTTGCCCATTATGATTCTTATTACATTCTTTACAAGGAATACTGTATACACTACTGTTTGAATTTGGCGGGCTATTCTTAATAACTTTATTTCTCAAAATATTATTATATTTAAATACTAAGTTAATATATAAATAATTTTAGCTTTATTTTCATAAAATTTCCATAAATATGGAGGGCAACATAATGAATCTCTTATTTTACCAATGATTTTGAACTCATCTAAAAATTTCAGACTACAAATTCTAAGAGCTCTGAGATACATACGGGAAAATGTTGACATCCTAATTTATTTAGCATGGTAAGAGTAATAAATGAATAATGAAAAGTTATTTGTGGGTTTCCTATATACTTTAGAACTAAATTCCTGGTATTTCTGATAAGTAAGGCACCCAAAAAATGTATGACATTTTTTTCTTCATATTTTATTGTGATTTTTATGGATGGTACAAGATTATTAGTTGTATGCAGGAAATCATGAATATTTACATTTTCTTTTACAAAACAAAAACAAACGTCTACAAAACACCCTAGGAAATAGTTTTTTTTAGAATAACTCTAGATTAAAATAAAATTTCATGTAAATATTAGAGAAGAGTGGCAAAGTTGGTTAACCATGACCATAACAAATACTTATCATGAACATTATCATCTTACCTTACATGTCCGATTAATCAACACCCAATCCGTCCATCACAAGTTCAATCGGTTCTATAAGCTATAACTTTTTAAATATCTAGTCAAATTAATATCACCTATCCTGGGGACTCTTTTCAAATTCCAATTTACAAAACTCTGTTTTTATTTCCGTGCTAGACCTCGTATATTGATTTGTCGAGTACTGACAAATCAGTTTAGTTTTGATGTAACATCTTTATTACTAAAGTCCTATTAATGACTTACTTCAATTTATCATATCATTTGGACTCGTATAATCTAGAATTACCAACTAATGTCATCATGATTTGGTATCCCCTTCGTATAAAAAACAAAAAATATATTAATTAACTTTCAATGATAATTTTTATGAACATATATTTGGTATGGTCACGGGTAACCATCTTCCATCCCCAGAAGGGGTTTGATAGGTGGTTGAGAGAGGTTAGGAAAGTGAGAGAATAATTCAGAAAGTGCAAATCAGACTCCAAATTACAGGCAAATGCTCACTATATTAAAAGCCGGAGATATTATGAGAAATAAGAAGCATCAGGGGATTAGCAAACTCAGAAATGTCGACGAAAGCAAATGTTAATATGGTTTTAGGCAACTATGTTTAGTATTGGAGATGATGAACGACTTGTTGAAGAGAGATCATCGAAATGGAAGTGTTACGGACACGAAGACGAGGATGACTGGAGAGAGAAAGATGAGATTGTGAAGAAGAGAAATGAGATATAACGGAAGAAGAGGAGAGGACTAAAGATACAAACAGCTTGATAAGGCTGATTAAAATTGTTGCACAGACGAAGGATTAAGATTGAAAAGAAGAAAGAAAAGAAGTCCTGGACTCCTGGATTGGCGGGGGACGTCAGGAACTTGTCCTGTCTCGGAACCCCAAACCGAGAGGTAGTCCTCATTCGGCAACTCCTAAGAGGATGGTTTCGACCCACCACACGAGGTCTTCCTCTTAGGAGTTATGAGCCGAAAAAGACTCTAGGGACACCAAATGTTACAGGGACTGAAATCAGCTCCATAACAAATGGACGGCCCCAGGCTCTTACTTCGGGACAATCCGCAGTCGGAGTGAGCAGCATCTAAAAAATTCACAACATCGTGATAATTCCTCAATTATATAAGTTAATTGCATTGCTATTATAAAGATGAATAAAGGCTTATGGGTTTGTATTTTAACATAAATATTAGAGGAATATCCCAACAATTATGTTAGCGATATCAAGTGTTTTTGCGAGAAAAGATAGACGAGAAAATGGCTGTTTCCGTGACCCACCCAAAGACAACCCTTGGCCCACCCATCATTGGGAACGGTAGACCTTACATGTTGAGAATCCCATGAATAAGGTTTACTTCATGTTTATTGATTGATTGGTGAGGTTGCCTAGCGTCAGAGCACTAGCGGCATCAGAGAGCCTTTGCTATCTGATGCCTGCTAGACTGGCGCATTCCAAATAATGTTTTGTGATATAATTAACTATCATAATTTTAAATTATGCATGGTAATTTAAATTATGATAAAAATTAAAAAATATTCTTAAGAAATTCGGCTATCACCCGGGTACTTATCTGGATAATATGTTTAACAACTCAGTTAGAGATAATTATGCTTATTTATGAGAATTGTTTACCAATTATATTTTTATTACTTACATTAGAAAGTATGTTATTTTTGCCTCAAATAAACTTAACATTCATTTAATACACCATAATTGATTTTTAAATGACATATAAACGCCCTTCAACCCACTGTCTGAAGGAAATGGGATGATGAGAAAGAAATTTCTACCAGAGTTCGAGTCATTGCAAGTCTCTCTTGCAACACGATGACGTCATCGAGCCTTCAATAGTCCTCGAAAGGATGTGATTAGCGATATGGATATATTTGGTTCTTAAAAATCCTTTAAACACGTTTACATTTATTTTAATATATGGTTTGAAAGAAAGGTTGTTTATTAAGCAAACCCACACAAATAGTTAAGAGTTACTGAAAATGCCATAAATATTACATAAAATGATACAGTCTTTCAAAACACGAAGCAGATATTCCTTAGTCATCTAAAGGATGCTGCTCACTCCGACTGCTGGATTGTCCGAAGTAAAGAGCCTGGGGCCGTCCATTTGTTTATGGACTGATTTCAGTCCCTGTACATTTGGTGGTCCCTAGAGTCTTTTTCGGCTCTAACTCCTAAGAGGAAGGACCTCGTGTGGTGGGTCGAAACCATCCTCTTAGGAGTTGCCGAATGAGGACTACCTCTCGGTTTGGGGTTCCGAGACAGGACAAGTTCTTGACGTCCCCGCCATCAGGAGTCCAGACTTCTTTTCTTTCTTCTTTTCATCTTAATCCTTAGTCTGTGCAACAATTTTTACAATAACGTTAGTTTTGAAGTTTCAGACTTCAGTCACAAAAAATATATTGACCTATATCGAACTGTAGATAATGTGCATACGGAAGACTCGTGTTTTTAGAAAAAATATCTTTCCTTGAGGTAAACTCTAAAAATTTAATTTTTTATGAATACCTTGAAACTCTCGTTTTAATGGAGGTTATGCGATGCATAAAAACAATGATTTTGAAGATCTTCTCTGAATGCAGGGCCATTGAAAATTTTAGCTATTTCCATGGCATTTAATTTATCTAGAGCAGTGGTTCCCAACTTTTTTTTTCTTTTGGCCATGCCCTACCTAATCACTTCTAAAATCCTGATGCCCCCTGTGGTGATATATAATTCTTATTATTCAAAAAGAGAACTCTCATTCACGTAAAGAAGCCTAAAAGGCCATTATTAAACTTAATTTAAACAACCTTCCAAAGAACATATCACTAGTATTTTAAAGTCCACCGACGGGATGCCGAATGCACTTTTGCCGAAGGACTAAAAGCAGAAGCCAGAAGCCGAAGGACGGAATGCCGATATTTTCTACAAACCATAATAAATAGAAGACGAAAACATTTTCATATTATTCCGTTACTCGGTTTGTTTTGTATTTTATCCTTGTGAATGAATTTTTTAGATAATAGTTGTTTTTAATGCAAATAGATTTATAACTTTTAGATTAGTTCAATAGTGCTTTTTTTCATCGTCTCTCTTAATTCCAAGAGCTTCAAGCACAAAACATCCTTGATTCGCGACATTCAAAGCTTCTGCGAGCAATAAATAAAGTTTTTCACTGAGCAACAGATTAAAATCCAGCGCTGTCTGATCTACACAGAGAACGTCTGACAAAACAAGCAATCAGCAGAGCTCAGATCCATTTCACTGGCAGGAATCAACAGCAGCTTCTTCAGCCATTTCATGCAAATCGAGAACTGCAGGAATTCCACTCATGGCGAACTCCACTCTCTCTCTCTCTCTCTCTCTCTCTCTGTGAAATCAATTCGTCCCTAGTTTGACGAAATGGCGTAACCTATTTTTCCCCCATTCTGAGAGAATGGGCTTCTAAGGTTTTGATATTATTCAGTTTCTAATTAGCTCATCTTTTTAGCCCCGTAGAGGTGTAGTGCCGTCAGTGCACCTTACGTGGTGCACCGTATGAACGACTTCAGTTTCTTTGCAGTGTCCCTTCGGCCCCTAGCTGCAACATCTTTCATTCCTTTACTGTACCTCTGTTCATATTCTTTCATCCATCTTGCTTTCCACCCTCTCTAACAGTTGATCATAGTGTAGCTGTTAGGTTTCCTCCTGTTACACCTTTCAAACCTTCTTACTGTCCATTTCCCTTCCAGTGCTGTATGACCTCATGGGTCCAAGCAATTGGCCTTTTGACCTAAATTCTATAAACCAAATATCTTTTGAGAACTTCAGTTTGAAAATGTGACAGCACAGTTAGCTGAAGTTGTGAAGTTTTGATCATTATTGATGCTAATATTGATACAAGGCAATGAACAGTTTATGGGTTGCTTCTGTATATTTGTTTTGCTAGACAACTCAGCACAACTCAACTCTCTCTCTCTCTCTCTCTCTCTCTCTCTCTCTCCTCTCTCTCTCTCTCTCTCTCCATTATGATAATTAGACATAACACTTAGTCTCTTTTTATATTTTAAAGGATTTGATACCGTGTATAAGATTTTACCAGCTTCATGGGTTCATTCCTTCATCTTTGTAAAAATTAGTGAAGTAAATATAACAGAAAACAATACCATTGTATTGCATACATCAGTGCATATATTGTTTGCGGGAATAAATTAATACTTAATTACTTAATACTTAATACTTCATGTAATACAGTTACCCCTAAAACCTAAGCTAAAAGAATATCTTAAAACTTCAACTTCCACAACATTTCAGTCTACCTTTGCCGAAGTTAGTTGGTGAAATGGAAATGCTGCAACGTTAGATTTCACTTCTGATTCAGTCGTAATTTCTGAGGTCAGAGGACTAAACATCTGCCTCAGACATATTATCTCCTGTCCTTCCGATTCTTGCTCTGGTGAGTCATTGCATCATGGCAGTGCTTTTAAACAAAATTGCGTGAGTATTGGTAGTTATATATATAATATATATATATATATATATATATATATATATATATATATATATATATATATATATATATATACATAACATATAAATATGTATATATTATATATACATATTTATATATATACCCCCCCACACACACACACACACACACACACATATATATATATATATATATATATATATATATATATATATATATATATATATATATATATATATATATATATCTATATACATATATATATATATATATAATATATATATATATATATGTATATATATATATATATATATATATATATATATATATATATATATATATATATATATACTCGTATATAAGTGTGTAATTTTGTACTCATATATATATGTATGTATGCATGTATGTATGCGTGTGTGTGTTTGTGTGTGTATGTATGTCCACAGCCCAAAACAGCGTCTGACTTCAGGAACAGAAAGGAAGAAGAGACATGACAGAGTATACATAATATAAATGTGGAATACTTTGATGCACGTACAAAGACTATTTCCAAGATATGTGGAATGTGGCGTTGCATTATTCATATCCATTGCACATGAAACAAAGAGAAGGTACATTGAAATGCAAATGAGAGAGACATGCTAATTCATTCGATCCTTGATAACCTCCATCGACTATAACTATTTAGTATTCAGGTTGTCTCCCTGGAGGATGCCTGGACAGGAATCCGTCCAATCAGGCTCATTTCGAATGGAATGATCTCCCCTTTACTCTGACCTTATGACTTAATGCTGACTCTAATCTGTTCATTCACTCCGATGACCTCTCTCCCTCTCTTACACACACACACAAATATAAACACAGACATAAAAATACCAATACGTGAATAGCTGTAACCCCTACATACAGTACCACGCCTGTATTATGGGGTACGCACCTACCAGTCTCTCTCTCTCTCCCTCTCTCTCTCTCTCTCTCTCTGATCAGTGGTCACGTGAGATTACCTTTAATTATTCCCGGAAGGTATATTTGTAAAAATAAGTAAGTGAATTATAGAGCTTTTGCTTATCATTTATATTCCAGTTATGTAATTAACCGTTTTAATTTCGGTCTTAGATCATAATTATCAACATACATCCAAATTTAATAATCTACTTAATATATTTCAAGTGATGTCATGCAAGTGAGCTTATTCGTCACATTAATCATTCGAAAAAGTATTTTTTTATTACTCGCGCTAAGGGCAGTATCACATTATGACATACAACTCAGGCCTCTTACCTTTACTTATAACTACTTAAAATTATCTTCATTGCTTGCCTCTCTGTCTATCTAGCTACCTATCAATAGGACGCTGGAATAAACGCCTACCAGCTGAAGCTAGCAGCAGTTACCAATGGATACATGCACTATGGCTTTGTCATTCTAATGTGATGTTTACTTATATTCATAAGATCCAGATTATTTTTGAAAAAGTAAATCGGTTTGACCTCACACGCTGTTTTTTTTTCTGCTCTATTTCAGTATTTTTCATCTTGTCCCTTAATGGTAAATTATATTTTATGAGCTCAGAAATCGTTTATGAAACCAACATAGAAGCAAAATAATCGTAGATTATTTAATAAAGTCATACAAGAATGGCAAAGATAACTAGCAAAACACTCGTAGATTATATTAACAGCAAGTTCTGTACAATAAGATAAAGGAAGCTAACTATATATATATATATATATATATATATATATATATAATATATATATATATATATATATATATATATATATATATATATATATATATATATATATATATATGACTGGTAAAAATGTTCTGTAACAACAGAATTCCATCTAATAAAAGGAGCCCATAAAAACACCAAAATGTAGAGAGAAAAGTACTATATTTCAGAGACTGCTGTCTCTCTCTTCAGGTATATGAATGAGAAAAGTTTACAAGAAAAGGTGGTATTTATACCAAGAGATTCGTCCACAAGTAAGCCAATTTAGGTCACCCCCGCTGATAATCTTCCTTTAATCTTCTTAAGCGGTTGGTTGAATGAACACTGCGTCGACGATGTCCGATGTCCAATTCCTTTTGAGATGTTCATTACCTGCTTCTCTTTATTAAGGCCGATTCCATCATTTGACTCTTGTACCGGCAGTTGCTGCTATAAATTTACATGTGACATATTCCAGTTTATTCTATGGCTATGTTCATTTATATGGTTGAAAATAGCCGAGTTCTGTTGTCCATACCTAACTGACCGTTTGTGTTGTATTAATCTCTGGGGAAGTGATTTACCTGTAAATCCGATGTAAGATTGGTCACAGTCCTGGCATGGGATCTCATATACCCCAGAGTCTTTGGGTGATGTCTTTTGTTGGACGTAATCAGGGATTTGGAATAAGGTATTTGGGTAGGTAAATGCAAAAGGGTTGGATTTCCCAAGGGTGTGAGTTACTCTCTTAATCGTCTCCAGGTGGGGAATTTTTATTTATTGTTGGTGTGTCTCTGCTTGTCTTTAGGGGGTCGGTAGAATATTACGTTTGCTTTTTGAATTGCTTTCTCAATTATATGGTCAGGATACTTTAAAGATGAAAGTTGCTTGCGAATTAGTTCAATTCTTTTTCCAGGAAATCTGGAGAACAAATTCGTAAGACTCTTAAGAATAGGTTGCTGATGGATGATATGTGGATGACATACTAACATTTTGGGATAATAAGTGGGGTAACTTTTAATGAATTCCTCTCAAAATTAAACGCATTAGTGCCCAGCATCAAATTTAAGTTGAATGGGAAACAGACAACAAAATTCCTTTTTCTTGATGTTTTAATAATCAGAGACACGACAGAATACAAATTTACCATATACAGAAAACCAACGTTCTCACTTTCATATATTCACTACTTTAGTTATCATGACAATACTATCAAGATAGGTGTAGCTAGCAACCTATTCTTAAGAGCCTTACGAATTTGTTCCCCAGATTTTCCTGGAAAAAAGAATTTGAACTAATTCGCAAGCAACTTTCATCTTTAAAGTATCCTATATATATATATATAGCCAAATCCCTGATTAACGTCCAACAAAAGACATCGCCCAAAGACTCTGGGGTATATGAGATCCCATGCAGGACTGTGACCAATCTTACATCGGATTTACAGGTAAATCACTTCCCCAGAGATTAATACAACACAAACGGTCAGTTAGGTATGGACAATCAGAACTCGGCTATTTTCAATCATATAAATGAACATAACCATAGAATAAACTGGAATATGTCACGTGTAATTTATAGCAGCAACTGCCGGTACAAGAGTCAAATGATGGAATCGGCCTTAATAAAGAGAAGCAGGTAATGAACATCTCAAAAGGGAATTGGACATCGGACATCGTCGACGCAGTGTTCATTCAACCAACGCTTAAGAAGATTAAAGGAAGATTTATCAGCAGGGGTGACCTAATTGGCTTACTTGTGGACGAATCTCTTGGTATAAATACCACCTTTCTGTAAACTTTTCTCATTCATATACCTGAAGAGAGAGACAGCAGTCTCTGAATATAGTACTTTTTCTCTCTACATTTTGGTGTTTTTATGGGCTCCTTTTATTAGATATATATATATATATATATATATATATATATATATATATATATATATATATATATATATATATATATATATATATATATATATATATATGAATAACTTGATCACGACGTATATAAAACGTGATGCTATGTATAAATATATATATATATATATATATATATATATATATATATATATATATATATATATATATATATATATATATATATATATATAATTGATTTTTATGAATTAACATTCTACATTTGAACAAAAATCTAAATCAAAGTAAGATTTTAGTCCAATGAAATCTACTTTAGCACTTACTTTTATTTCTGGTTACTTCACTTATAATTAGAATAAATTTAACCAGACACTTTTTCTACCACAAACAAAACTAAATAACAAGAGATTGTATTATCGACGGAAAGGTCTAGTAAGTGAAATCGGCAATGACACTTCAAAAGGGTTTTATATCTTCGATAAAATCATATAATATCCAGATTGACGTATCGACCGTTTATTGTCGAATCATCAATAACTTATTCGCAGCCAACCCTACTCCGATGAAAGAGGCAGTTTACAGTACAGAATTAAAGAATTGTAATTCCATGAGCCCCTTAACTGAAAGAGAGGTGGGGAGGGGATGAAGAATAGTATGTAGGCAAAATATTCCTTTGTGAAATGACCCTTGTCCTACCCACAAACTTAACATTATTATATGTTAAATGGAGCTGTATAACACACAGTAAAGAACAATACAGCTAAATGTGGCCTTAAGAGACTTTCTTGGTGGAAAAGTGCATAATAATTACAGTTACGCTACATACAGTTCCACGCTATCTTTGGAGCTCCCATGGCTCTTAATAGAGTAAAGTGGGGAAGTGTATTGACAAGCTTGGTCACCTTTGTGAGTTCAAGTTTCCAATTCACCTTCTAATCCATTGAAAATCTACAGAAAAACATTATAACTGACTGCCAGTATCAGCTAAAATGAAAGACTTCGCTTCCTTTGTGGGCAGACATTATCGGTCAGTTAAGTCTTCATTCTTTTCTTGTTCCTCTGCTTCGCTTTAAATAGATATATATGGGAGAAAAATCGGTCGAATCTAGTGCCTTGCATTTAATTTGCAGAATATACGGTTGCTTGGAAGAGAGAGAGAGAGAGAGAGAGAGAGAGAGAGAAAGCAACGCTGCTATACAGGAAATGTCCAGGAGAGAGAAAGGAAAGACTTCGAATTAAAATTGAAAAATATCGCGGGCATTCATCGCGGAGAACAATGGAGTCGTTCTTTGTAGGGAGGCAACTGGCCTTCCATTTGGCCTTAAGAACTCTCAGTGTTTGTCTGCCCCGAGGATTTTGCTTCTGAGTTCTTGGAAAATGATTTGTCTCGGTTTTTGAGGGAATCGGTCCGGTTTCATGTTCGCTCTTTATTTTTATTGTAAGTGTAATGTAATTATTGGTGTTGTCGTTATTGTTTTACGAGATAGCTTTAGGATTACCTAGTAATGTGTCTTTGTCTTTTATTTAGATTATACTGATTACCTACATCCGGTTGTAAAAAGTGTATGTATATATATATATATATATATATATATATATATATATATATATATATATATATATATATATATATATATATATATATATATATAGATATAGATATATATATATATATATATATATATATATATATATATATATATATATATATATATATATATATCTACTATATATATATATATATATATATATATATATATATATATATATATATATATATATATATAGGTATATATATATATATATATATATATATATATATATATATATATATATATATATATATATATATACGTATATATAGTATATAGTTATATATATATATATATATATATATATATATATATATATATATATATATATATATATATATATATATATATATATATATATATATAAATTAGCGTTTTCAAGGCATCAACTTCTTATCTTTCGCGTCACGAATGTTTCACGCCACGTAAGATTCATTATCTTAACCCTTATCTTTTATCATATTCGTGCTTACAAAAAGATCAAAGGAGAACAGTTCCTGAGTTAATCATTCCATCACCTTTGATAAGTCTTGCACATAATGCATCCAGGGTGAACACTTTATACAGCTGCAAAGCATGATACTTTTCTTACCTTCGAAATATTTTTCAGTGAACAGGAGTAAGATAATGATTTGCAACATTGAGAGACTATCGAATATGCAAATATTCTTCAACTTAAGCAAAAGGATATTACCATGGTTAAATCACTGATCAAGAGTCGGTGACGATAAATATAACTGACGAAGCTTCATTATCGCCGTCTTTCTATTGAGGAAAATCCGTCGGAAGACTCTTTCAAAATTCTTACAAAACTTTTCTTTAATGATGTCAAATGATATCGAAATATCAGATATACGTGTAATGAAAACAAGTAATCTTATTATAGTGTTATTTACAAGGTAAAAATCCTCAGAAAAAATGTGTTGTTATATTAGAATAATACTATGGAATAGTAAGTTTTCACCTCAGTAGCAGGGACGAAGAATTAACGTCAAAATGAAGTAAGAAATACAAACGTGCTGTGAAGACATTTTCGTCAAAGAAGTTGCCTGAAGTTTGTAATTGCAATTGATTCGAGTTTTATTGTTGAAGAAGTGTGTTCATTTATTTACAACAACAACAACAATAATAATAATAATAATAATAATAATAATAATAATAATAATAATAATAATAATAATAATAATAATAATAATAAGATACCCTAATCCAGACTATAAGGATTCTATGTGGGGACATCAAGATCGAGTTTGGAATAGAAAAATATGCTTTGGTCAACATACAAAAAGGCAAAGTAACAAGGACTGAAGGGATAAAGCTACCAGATGGGAATAACATCATACATATACAAATACCTAGGAGTAATAGGAGAAGATATAAAACACCAAGAGATGAAGGACACGATCAGGAAAGAATATATGTTAATTCTTAAGGTGATACTCAAGTCAAAACTCAACGCCGGAAAAATGATAAAAGCCATAAACACATGGGCAGTACCAGTAATCGGATACATCGCAGGAGTAGCGGAGTGGACGAAGGCTGAACTCCGCAGCATAGGCCAGAAAACTAGGAAACAAATGACAGTATACAAAGCAAATACAAACAGACAATACATAACACGAAAGGAAGGAAGGAGAGGGCTGCTAAGCGTAGAGGACTGCGTCAACATCGAGAGCAGAGCACTTGGGCAATATCTGAAAACCAGTGAAAACGAAGGGCTAAGAAGTGCATGGGAAGGACTGAGAAAAGTAGACAAAGACCCTGAAATATACAGAGAAAGGAGAATGAAAAATAGAACAGGAATGGCACAACAACCAGAAGACAATATATGAGACAGACTAATAACTGGCCAGCGATGAAACATGGCAATGGCTACAGAGGGGAGAGCTCAAGGACGACACCATACAAACACAAAAATCAAGAAGGAAACCGAAGGAATGCTAACGGCGGCACAGGATCAGGCTCTAAGATATAGATATATCCAAAGAACGATAGATTGGAATAACATCTCACCTATATGCAGGAAAAACGAGACCATAAACCACAATGCAAGAGAATGTGTAGCACTTACACAGAACCAGTACAAAAAGAGGCATGATTCAGTAGCAAAAGCCCTCCACTGGAGCTTGTTCAAGAAACACCAGCTAATTAGTGGTACGAACACCAACCTAAGGGAGTGATAGAAAATGATTAGACAAAGTCGGGCGGGGGACTATGGTATTAGAATACATAGGGTGACACTTGCCAATAGACCAGAACGTGATGTTTGATTGACAAAATCAAGAAGAAAGTATCACTCACTGATGTAGTAATACCATTGGACACCAGAGTAGATGAGAAAGAAAGAGAAAAGATTGATAAGTATCAAGATCTGAAAATAGAAATAAGAAGATATGGGATATGCCAGCGGAAATTGTATCCATAATCATAAGAACATGATCCCGGAACGGTCCCCCTCCCCCATCCCCATAAAAACCACAGTCGAATTGGATGATGTGATAGAAAAAAAGGCGATATAATAAAGATAAATGTCAAGGTAAATAAAACTTTTTTGAATTGGTATACATTTGATACAGCAACGCCTTCATTCAGTCTCCCGTATACTAAAAACTGGTTTGTGAAGAAGAAATTCCATCTGTGTTTTTGTTTAGTAAAGCAATCTAATGCTAGCATGGGCTTATGTTCCATAAAGTTGGCTACGTTTGGTATGTTACGAATTTCAAGAGCTTTCATTTTACAAAATTATTTTTAAAGCTTGTCGACAGGTAAACGAAAAAAAAAAGTCAGGGCAAGTATCTAACACTCATGCAATCCAAAAAGACCATAAAATGATACTTACCAATAAAAAATAAATCGAAAAACAGCCAGAAATATGTGGGAATTTCGAAACTAGTCAAAAGACAATCATTGTCTTTCAGTTTGTCTTACTTTCTTTAGTAGATTTGGCGTTTATTGCGACCTTATTTACGCCGAACGTGACAACTAATTTTTTGTTGCCGATTTTTCATCAGCCCTCAATTTACGCCTTTCGTTTGCGTGATTAATTAAAAATCGCCATGTTTGTGTAATAACGGTGTTTGAACGTAATGTGATCAGATGACGCCATGCGCCAGGCAATAAGTGTTTTGTTCTACATTGCAGAGTCGTTTGGTATCTTAAGAGCAACTTATATTGATCTGAAAACAGTCTTGGTTGAGCAGGTTATCGCAGCACCTTATTCGGACAGAAATTAAAGGTCCTTTCGTCCCACAATTGATTTTATAGTTTTGGTCCTACGGTTGATTTTCACAAATCTTTTCCATTTACAGATCTTACTATCATACTGTTCAATAATTCAGTTAACTATTTATTTTTTATATTCTTATTGTATTTGCCTACTTTTCATGGATGCGAAGAAATACTTAATCTCTCTCTCTCTCTCTCTCTCTCTCTCTCTCTATCTCTCGTCTCTCTCTCTCTCTCTCTCAGTGTTTGACAGCTCCCATGTCTTGGGTATTTTTTTTTTTATTTATTTTAGATCAATATTACCTAAAATGTCACCAAATACACAATCAACCCCAATAGAACGTGTAACTATTTCGACATTGTGACAACCTTCGAACACTGTTTTTAACAAAGGAAGCCCAGAAGTTCTGATATTTTACGGATTCCACAAAGGGAAAACAGAAAACTGACAAGTCATTTGCGATTCTTCGACACACGATGCGAATAGTGATGAAAATGCAAAATAAAAAGGAATAATAAGTAAGGATTCGAAATCTTATGACTTTATGAGAAGCATTGAAGGGGGCATTTTGCTTCTCGAGGAATATAGGTGGAATAGGTGTATATGTACATAACACCACACACACACACACACACACATATATATAATAGATAATATATAATTATATAATATATATATATAGATATATATATATATATATATAATAATATATATTGTTATATATATATATATATATATATATATATATATATATATATATATATATATATATTTTATTTATATGTGAATGATGTGTCTTTTCAACAGAGACAAACAGACTCGTTAACACCACAACTGCATCATAATTTAACTCCTATATCACAAATGAGTATTGTTGACCTGGGAAATTATCATCTGTTAAATTTAAAAAGGAAGAGACATACACTAAGTATGATATGTTAAAATGAAAAGAAATGCAAAAGGTTTGTGAAAGGAGCAGAGGTGAGGAAGAGCTGAAAAATCCGGAATCGTTGGTGTCCTAGAAATGTGGGAATAAATGGCGCTGATATATATCGTGGTCAGCAGAGCAGCATTTACAGGGATGTATATTGACCAGTTATATGAAACGTCCAATAACGTGAAGGTTATCTACACGGGAGGGGTAGTAATGGAGGGGTAAGGGGTTGTTCAAACTTAAATCGGGAGACATTGGATGTACGTAAAAAATTAATTACTTTGTGTTTTTTTTTAACTACTGTCTTTATTTTTTATACATATATGCGCATTCCCAGCAGTTATAGCTGCGGGTAGCGAACTGCTCCTAAGTTCTTCATTTGTTCACGAACAAGACTTGATTGTTATATAAAAAGTAATGACACTTTTGTTGTTAGAAAATTCCCTAAATAACAGGAAAAAGCTTGACATCAAACAATAATCCTAGGAAACCGTGCAAAGTTCTGAGTTGCTTTATTGGTGTTACTATATAACAGATCAGACAACAAAGACTTAATCAACGATTCGGCGGCATGAAACCTTCTCTGTCGTCATGATAACCAATCTGCAGCATCCTTATGACAGACATTGGGCTGATGGAGTGTCTTTAGTTTTTACCTGCTCTTGCCATAAGGAACAAATTCATCTGGCGTCAACGTCAAAGAATTTATCATTTTCAATTCTGTTAAAGATTGTTCAGTCAGACACAAGTTAAAAAAAAAAAAAAAAAAAAAAAAATCCTTATATCATGAAGGTACTGGTGGGTATGTTCTGTTGTCCCACCTTCCATTTCCTATTAAACTACTTTATTCTTTCATTGCCTTATCCATTTCGATTACCGCCTCTGCTCTCTTTCAAAGTAATAAGAAAGGGAAATCAAATACTAAAAACGTAATCAACATAGGTTCGAGGACACGGTAGGAAGAATCAACGATTTTTCTATTTTCCTGAACATTTATGTTTGATTCTTACATCAGGAAAGTTGGCCTTCGAGATGGGGTGTCATATGAATTTAGATACAATTATATTAATTGATCCGAATTTCGAGCTTATGTTCCAGTTGTGAATGACGGAAGTTTCAATGCATTTTATACCACTAGGGATTCCTGAATCCCCACGTTAACTTGAGATAAAGTTCTTCCCGTTCAACTGAAGAAGACATTCCCTCTTCAGATGTATTGAAAAAGAAACTACATTTTAAGTGAAATTCAAATTGGTCCTTTTGGAAACTATTTATTTTACGACACTAAATATCCATTTTCAATTCATTCAGAGATGTTTTCAGTGCCAGAGAGAGAGAGAGAAGAGGGGGGGGGGGGGGGTGGTTGTTGGCGGTTGTTCTTCCGCATTCGTGTCACCTGTCTGTTTTCTTTTCCACGAGTCTGTCTTCATAGGCTTCGCTTGATTTCCTTTTAGCTCTTGATGAGAAAGAGAAGCGATTCTGGGATCCCTTTTGTCCTGTTCACAGGAAAGTTAGATTTCAGGCCGGAGAAAAGAACTACGTCGTCTGCTGGCAAGGAAATAATTCACTTGTTTTAAAAACACTGGCTTGTTATTCGGAAATTTAATTGTCTTCTTGTCCCTCCGTAGTATTTGGAACTTCGAGTTCGTAGTTTTTTAAAGAAGTATTCTGTAACTCCATTTTATTTGTTCGATTTATTTTTCGCAGTTATTCTTTTGTGTTAAAACTTTGCCTGGAGTATTATTTTCAAGTAAAGTATTTTGAAACCTGTCGCAATGCCCATTGGCAACCACCGAAAGCATCAACATGCGAACGGTGTGAAATTGAAACAGAGGACCTTGAGGCCTGCTTGGAATAATGATTGTATGTCTTTTTCTGAATCTATGATCCATAATTTATTTATATTGCACAATAGTGATTAAATGCTTGTAAATGTTCCGTATTCATTTGTTAATTATTTTCCCTCAATTGTGAAATCCTATCAATTAACAGGGAACGCCATATTCCTCCAGCCTCTGCTTATTGATCTGCTAGTAATTCTAAATTTACGGAGACTTTCAAACGACACAAATATAATTTCAACGGAAATTATTCTGGCGTTTTTTATTCGACGGGATATAAAATTAGAACCTTGCTTCATCCATCATTTGCTCACAACGTTTCATAGGAAAACCCTTATTATAATCTTACAAACTGAGTTATTAGTCAAATCCACTTTTTTTAATGATCAAGGTGATAGCAACGGCATGAACGAAGTATATATATATATATATATATATATATATATATATATATATATATATATATATACTATATATATATATATATATATATATATCGTATATAGATATACGTATATATATATATATATATATATATATTATATATATATATATATATATATATATATATATATATATATATATATATATATATGTATATATATATATATAATATATATATATATATATATATATATATATATATCTATATATATATATATATATAGGCTATGCAGGTATATCACATACATCCATTCAGGAAATCGCAGACAACCATATCAGAAGAAAACATTTATTAAGAGACGTTCGCACATACAATGTGCATCTTCAGTCTGTTGAGATAAAAACACATACATACTGCAGTCACTATGGGCTTTAGTTTTAGGACCGGTCAAAATTAAGTAGGCCTGAACACTCAACACATACCACGCAATCAATTGCAAGATAGAGCTGAAGAAACAACACTTCTCTATTTGAGGCTCGCTTAAAAGACTCTGATTACATAACAACTCTAGAGTCATTATATTACATTATATATTAAACGTCTTGTTCCCTCTTTGAATAGTGGAGTTTCATCTTCTCCGTTTTATCTGGCATAGTCCAACGTTTTAACTTCTTGCAGTCTAGTCATTCTATTCTCCTTCCTTCCCAACTAACGGTTGGTTGCGCCTTGGTATTTGTTTGTTTTTTATTTGTACTTTTTACTTCTTAGTTTTACTTGTCAATTTTTAGTCCTTTATGTCAATTATAAGTTAATTTTAGTCTTTTTTACTATATTAAGAATCCTGCTATTATTGAATACTATATGTATGATATCTCAACAGACTGAAGATGCACATTGTATGTGCAAAAACGTCTCTTAATAAATGTTTTCTTCTGATATGGTTGTCTGCGATTTCCTGAATGGATATATATATATATATATATATATATATATATATATATATATATATATATATATATATATATTTACATAAGTAAGAAACATTTCAGGACTGGTTATTGCCTCATACTGATAGCTGAAGTTACACAAAATGAATTTTAGGAATTATCTCTCTCTCTACTCTCTCTCTCTCTCTCTCTCAATATATGTATATATATGTGTGTGTGTTTGTATTATTTATATGGACACACACACACACATACACACACACACACACACACACACACACACACACACATATATATATAATTATATCTTATATATATATATTATATATATTCTATACATATATATACATATCCTAAAAAGTATATATTACTAAAGGTTAAGAGTTACTGTTTTGGGGTTCATCCGCGTCTCTCCTCTCTCTCTCTGACCAAGTTTTGGTCTATGTAAGCAACACTGATTGGATGCGGCTGAATTTCATAACAGACTCTCTCTCTCTCTCTCTCTCTCTCTCTCTCTCTCTTCTCATCTTCGCTTCAAGTGCTTTAATAATAACTAGAATGTAAGCTTCAGCCGACTTCCCCAAATATTATATCTTCCGACACAAAATATGGAAACTCTGGAATCGTGATCCCACTGAGCCTTCATACCGATATTTAAAGTTAGTGAGAAGAATTTCTTAACAAATAGCAGTTCTTTTTTAACACTTTACTTTTGGCTATAACGTTTCCCTTTCTCAGTATTACCACCACCAAACAAATGAGATTTATTAGTTCAAGTAATCGTGTTCGTTCTCTGTAAAAGAAAACTATTGAGATGACTTTGTTTGTCCGTCCGCTCTTTTTCTGTCCACCCTCAGGTCTTAAAAACCACTGAGGCTAGAGGGCTGCAAATTAGTATGATGATCATCCACCCTCCAGTCATCAGACATATCATATTGCAGCCCTCAAGTCAGGATTTTTTTTCTTTACCTTATTCAAGGTTAAAGTTAGCCATAAGCATGCGTCTGGTAATGATATAGGACTGGCCATCACCGGACCTTGGTTAAAGTTTCATGGGACGCGGCTCATACAGCATTATACGGAGACCACCGAAAGATAGATCTATTTTCGGTGGATTTGATAATACTTTTTAAAGAAAACTCGTCTACGAAGAAGAATCTTCGGCGATTTTTTTTTTACATTTTTTTTACTTGCTTTCCATCCAGAAAATCACGAACAGAATTATAATTCTACAGATTTCATTTTATCAATACATTCTGTTCATTTTTTCAGTTATTAGCTGTTTTATCTAGCAAAGTTGGATTCCCAAGAAAACGCAAAGCAAAGCCTACATGAACAGCTGAATCTCTGGAACTTGCACATTCCTACTTCATACTGTCATCACAAAGCACCATCACCACACCAATGGCTAACACCTCTATGCACGCTGCAGAATTCATTTACACCAAGGATTCCTAACCTGACTCCAGACCCCCAACGAATTACCGTATATAGTTCTATACTCCTCTTTGCTAGAGTCCACTTAAGTACTATTTGTTGGCAAAATATAACTTGATATACTTAGGTATGAATAGCTAGGAAGAGAACATACAAGAAAATCAAAATCATTTACAGTTTTATATAGCTATTTATTTACAATACAATTGGGTCTCATGAAAGTGACTAATTCCTTCAAATTTTATCCGATGAATGGAAACATACGTAAACACAACACCCCACCCCGTGTCCTTCAAGGTTTATAATATTCAATCTTAATAACACAGAGTAAGTTAAATGTGAAGGGCAAAATCAGAAGAGTTTTGAAAAGGAGCAAAAGACCTTTCGTAGCAAACTTCTGCTTCTTTCACACGATACCTGCCATTATAACTGTGTAAATTAAGAGTGAAGCGTGTGTCGAGAGGCAAAATGGTATTCTGATGGACCTTTCTAATAACGATATGAAATGTGAATGTACAACTTCCGGAGATTCAGGTGATCATAAAGACCTGTCTGTGGTTTATGATTGTGTGTATGGTGTGTATATATATGCATGCATGTAGGTATAACTGAATCACGAAAAATTTGGAACGTGATGAAGGTTGGAGCCACGAAGGAAAGTGAAACAGTGGAGTGCTGTGAGATCTTTCGACTTAGCGTCCTTTACTTAGCAGACATACACACACACCCACACACACCACACACACCAAACACACACACACACACATATTTTAAATATATATATATATTATATATATATATATATAATATATATATATATATATATATATATATATATATATATATATATATATATATATTTAAGTGTGTTGGGGGGGAGGGGGAGAAAGTACATATAGTATAATCGTTAATATCCATTCTTCTGACTCTACTTAAGTATGCTTGTCTCTAACAGAATTAAACATATGTTTGGGAACGTCAGATAATCTCTTTAACTAACGATGAGTACAGAAACACAAGTTGGTATTTGCTCTTGCCAGAAAAATAGGATCTCTGGGTGCGGGGGTACGGGGATGGGGTGGGTAGGAGTTAGATCCAGGAATGGTGGAGTGGACCTTTTGTCCTCGACGGATTCTCGTCACAATTTCCATTTACCCAGACAGGGATTCATTCCCGAGTCAATGGCTGAAGGCAAATAGAGTTGTGGTGAGAACAGTCCATGTTCATACTGTTGCTGTTGTAGTTGTTGGTATCGTTTGTCACGACTTCTGTGTTTGTGTGAATCCTACCTAATGGAGTCTAAAGAAACTGCAATTTGATTTTGTATGGCATCAGAGCTATTCATTGACAATCTAAGGTCACCATCATAGTCTGTGCACATACATCTTCCTTTGAATAAATATTATGAATAAATCCTTTTTACATGTCTATTGTATATATAAATGCATATGCGTATGTAATATAATTATATATGCGTGTGTGCATGTTTGTTTGTCTATGTGTAACCATGTAGTTACGTATATGAAATTTAAAACAAACCTGGCATAGTGTTCAGTGCATATTTAGGTAATATATTTTTAAAGCATAAAACCGTTAGAAGCTCAATAAAAGAAAAGAAAACAGAAACAGAGTAAAGAGACAGAGAAAACAAGCTATTCAGCATTAAGCTACAGCATCTGATCAGGAGTACTACTGAACAGGCGAAGATATTTTTACGGAGTTCTTTCATTTGCAAAACATTCTCGGACGAAGTAAAGTGCTGGAAATAGATTTTTGCAGCTTTTGGTTGGACTCTGACATATATTTCGTTGCCCTTTCGTCGCTTTTTATTATGAATGCAGATGGTCTTCAGAGGCCATGTGGATTCTCGTCTTTTGTAAGGAAACTATTTCTTCAGCTATATTTACTCGCTGTTGCTGTGACAATGACGATGTACGAAGTTTTCCGTAAAACGTGTGGGCAACTTACTGTTGGTACTGTGTATGTATATTTGTATATATGGATAGTATGTCTATTAATTGTATGTATATATATGATATTATATATAAATATAATATACTAATACATAGATATATAATACATATTATATATATATATATCTCATCTTAATCTATCAATCTATCTATCTATCTGTCTATCTATCTATCTATCTATCTATTCTATCTATATATCTATATATATAATATTATAACTATATAGATATAATTATATATATTAGATTATATATATTATTAATTATCATATTATATATATATATATATACTATATATATAGTACATATATTATATATATATATATATATTATAGTATATATATATACATATATATATATATTTATAATATATCTATATATATATATTTATATTTATTATTTTTTTTTTATTTTTATAAATAAATTTAAGTATATATTAAGAATATTTTATTATATATATATATATAGATATATAATATTATATTATATAATAATATTATATATTCAAATCCAGGGTACTTTAAATTTCTAGAGCTATTCAGTCTTTCTATTTAAGGAAGGGAGACAGTGGCGAATATTGCATTAATGATCTCTTCCTCCACTCAGGAATTCACATTCGCTCTCAGGACTAAAAAATATGTATTATCATTTTGTCGTGAAAATGATATGAAGCTTTGAACTTAGTTTTCGAAGATGCGTGAATAATAAATAAAAAAAGATAGGGGTTCAAACAAAGGACAAGAGGTCTGACCGAACTCAGTGTTTGCGTTTCAATTCAGTATATTATTGCGGTTTGTTAAAGTCAGATACTTATCCTTTATCAATGAGGCATGGCATACCTCGACTATTCTTTGTGGGGTCCCTAATCCGCATAGAATAGTGTATTTTTTTTTTTTTTTCATGAACCGGCTGATTCGAGAACTGTCACAAGGAAAGAAGATTTTCATCCTCAAGGATGAAACATTCCATCCACCTAAACGCATCATTCTTCAGTCTGAATGAATTTTGTCTGAAATACATTATTAAAAGGGATGAAAGAAATTCTGGCTTTCAGCACGATAAACCTGATAGATGCCAAAGGCCTCCAGACTGCTTCTCTTTGTAATCTATAGCCTATTAACATTTTCAGTGTTCTTTTTATTGATTTAGTCGTGCATTTTAGTCCTGGAGGTGGGGTTACCTGCCTTTAGATTATCCAGTGCCAAGTTCGTTTGTTAATTTTGATTCTGTTATGGCGCATTTGGTGATTTTCTTGTCTTAGTTTCATTTTGCTTCGTTTGGCTTCTCTTGGAGTAATTCTGTTCGCGCTGAATAAACTGGTTCTTATTTTCTTTCCGTTTCTAAGAGTTACTCTATATAGTTTCTGAACATCGTTTGGAAACAAGCAGAGCAAAAGCAATGAAAGCACAACAAAGACAAATGGGAACTGGGAAATGAATTAGTCGAGTTTATTCTCCAGACTCTACATTGAAGGAAGAGGAGAGAACAAGACCTAAAAAAATACTGGATAATAGAGATGGTGAACCGAAAGGAAGGTCCCCAACATTCAGTGCTACTGGCAGCTTCCTAATGGAGACACCTTTTATTTGGGTGGTCCAGTTTATACTAACACATGCACATGCATACGCATATAGTATACATAAATACACAGACACTTTATTTACACACACACATACATACATACATATACTACAAGCATATATTAGTTTCTATAACATCAAATAATTTTCCAATAAATTCTGAGGAAAACGTACTGATTGCATATGATAACAAATTAACCGCTTGAGGTACATTAGCTGATAGAAAACACAGAGAGAGAGAGAGAGAGAGAGAGAGAGAGAGAGAGAGAGAGGAGAGAGAGAGAGAGAGTTGGGAAGGAAGGGAGGGGGTAGGTGTAGTTCAACCTATCATAAAGTATCTCTTCATTATATACGATAAAAGATCGAGTATCTTGGGTAATCTATCAACGAGGATTACATTCCCCAGATTAAGCGAGATTTATTCGCCCTAATGAGGCTTCGGTAGATAAAGAGGATCGTTAATAATGACCCTCAGGCGCTTACAGAGTCATTTGTCCATTTTTTTTTTATAAAATATTTAATATTCACTTGCTACATGAGGAAGTAATGAAAACATATGGCTATAAATTTGAACTTTCTATTTATTCAGGTGAGGAACATTTTGTCTTACTTGAATACGTGCACAACCATTTATTTTTACTTCCCAAATAAATACCATCTATATATATATATATATATATATATATATATATATATATATATATATATATATATATATATATATATAATATATATGTGTGTGTGTGTGTGTGTCACTTGTGAAGTCCTTTAGTTTTCAAGTTCTAGAACCAGGAAAAACAATTCCATTTCAGTCGTAAATTGTTTTCCCTTTGATTTCGTCAGTTTTATTTCTGTCTTTGTACACAAGATGGACTTCACAGCTTTGATGGAATGTTTGGCCGTCAGCTAAAAGATTAGACGCTCCATGCCATGTTTCTCTGTATGAACACACACACACACACACACACATATATATATATATATATATATATATATATATATATATATATATATACTATATATATATATATATATATATATACGCGTATATATGTGTGTGTGGATAATCGGCACTTAACAAAATTTATGTGACAATTACGCAAAAAGCAATAAAAGGAAAATATCATATATACTTTCAGTAATCCTATTCAGTTACCCAAATCTTACAACTAATAAATATCCATAAACTCCTAGTTATGCAGTTAAAACCCAACTTAAGGAAACAAACCTGTTTCATTAATCTGCCTTAAACATAATACGAAATGGACAGTAAATATGTGGAGACCAAATGTTCCGACTTACAATTAAAATGCAGATTTGTTCTGTTGCAGGTATCGGATCCTACAACTGTGATTCCGAACAAAGTGAACTATCCACAGATAAACAACTTTGAGAAGGTAAAACTACCAATAACAGAGTATAGTTAAGAACAAATCACACATTAGATGACTCTGGATCCATTTGTACATACAATGAATAAGAAAGCTATACATTACAATAAATGGAAAATTATATATAGTACGAAAAGTATCCAGTAATAGAATGTGATGAGAAAATTCACATTCGTGTAGCTCTTGCCTATATTAATTATATACCATCAGTTTTATGAGTTGTTCTTTTTGCCTACTTTTCAAAAAGAACTTGATATAATTTACAGTGTAAAAGAGAATGCTAATAAAGATTAATTTAATTCTGGTGATCAAGAGCTTGGCATTAGATATGAAAAAAAGGTAAATATATTCAAGATCTGTCAAGGGAGATTTTTTTGTTCTTTTGGTTACAGTTTAGGTCCAACAAGAATATAGGTTTTGCTTACGTGTTACGTTGTGTGTTTAGTTTATACATATCTTGCGGGACAGGCCGAGAAAGACTAACAGAGAGGGGAGAGACCCGTATTATTACAAAAACTAACAAAGACGACCTTGTTAACTTAGAGGATAAAGTAAAGAATGGATACGAAAGAGGTGGCAAGCTCATGAGAGTGAATGTAACCCAGTCAGTATTTTAATATGAATGTCGATAATGACGTTAGGATGAGAGAACAAAAAGTTGCGTCGCAGAATAAGTGAAATATGAAACGTATTGCGGTGTTTGCTCAAGATCAGGAAGATCTCGGATTTGCTTCAAAAGCCAAGGGAGGATCGAACCAACTTTCATTTATAAAAGTGGTGTTGAATGGCAAGAAATGAATGTATCGTATGCGTTCTTATAAGAACAAAGCCATTATATTTACAGGGCCTATTATGCCATGCTTTCCCTGAAATAAGCAGTCTTGAGTACATATGGAATCCAAGACTCAGTAGGTGGTCTCAGGTCGCATTCTGGCTTGGGAAAAACGAACTATATATTCCCTACGGTAAATTAACAGCAACATAGTTAATACCTAGTTTGAGCACAAGAACCTAGCATCATCTCTTATCTGAATAATTTACGGCAGAAAAAGTTGGGTTATGATTTACTTTGATTAAGGGAGAGTTTTTATAAGGAAACCGTTGTTATCTCCCCATTTTATTTCAGGTTGCTACGAATTTCTCCTTCATCCTCCGTCAGTTTTACATTCCTGTGGTCTGCTTTTACCGTCCCTCTACTGCAAAGTTTTTATTCCTTTTTTCCTTAATTTTCTCTTTATATTCCATTCAACGGAATTTCCTTCAAAATTCTTTTCATTAAAAAAATCCCCCTTTCCCCAAATGCTACAACTCTTTGGACTCTGAATCTCACATTTCTTACTTTTCCCTTTTCGTTCTTTTATACTTTTACCTTTACTTCTCTTTCCTTACCTATACATCTTCACTTTCCACTTTCGGACAAAACGGACCCGGTGAAGAAACGACTGAGGGCCCACGTGCCAAGGGAAACAAGGCCAGGAAAGACTTCTTGTCTTGAGAGAGAGAGGAGAGAGAGAGAGAGAGAGAGAGAGAGAGAGAGAGAGGAAGCAAAATACCGGAGTGAAGGAGAGACTCGGGAAATATTTAATTAAGGTAATGGAGTCAGTCACTGCCTTCTACTGAGAGCATTCTGGGAAAGGGAAATCTTCCTCTCCAGTTTCTGTCGTCAGAATCTAGAGCTTTCAGTGGAATTCACCCACTGGCAGTTTCTTAGCTCTCTTGGAAATGGCTTGTGTTCAAAAATAGGTTACAAATGTACAGAGGTGAGGCGTTGATTAATAACATATAACAATCCCGTAAGCAGAACTAGATTTGATAAAGATTGACACTCAAGTTATCTGTTTTTTATCATCGTTTTACGCAGAAATGCAAAATAATGCCCGAGATTTTAAGTTAGTCATAATAACAGATTTGGTGAAAATGATTCCATCAGCAAAATCATCATGGAATCCGGAGTTTTTACAGGAAATAAAAGTAATTTATCATCATGATTAATCATTTCTAACCGCCTAGTTTTAAAAATGTATATTCAGTTATGAAATCATATATGAATCTGGGCTGGGCATCAAAAACGTTATCTAGTTTTGCGAAAAAATATCCGCTCTTCTGTACTCCAATCTTTGTTTTTTTTTTAAGGTTTCATATTTGATTTCGGTTTCCATTTCTCATTTTTCCCATTTCCATATACATCGTTCTCTCTCTCAGAGAGAGAGAGAGAGAGAGAGAGAGAGAGAGAGAGAGAGAGAGAGAGAGAGAGAGTTATTTGTTCATCCTTTTAATAGCATTGAGGGGAGAAGCATAAAAATTCTTTCCATCAAATAAGCCGGTTTGAAGTTTTGGGAGGCCGACTCTAAATGGGGGAGTATTTCTCTCTCTCTCTCTCTCTCTCTCTCTCTCTCTCTCTCTCTCTCTCTCATTTCACAACAACAAAAAGAAATATTGCCAATAAACATTTTTTTCTATAGATATCCAGCAACGCACCTTTGAACCAAAATAGTCTGTGATTCCACACATAAATCAATGTGAAGTTTCCCTGTTTCATAGACTTGTCTGATCGAACACTTTGAAATGTATCAAGACTTGCTTTGGAATGGCTGGGGAAGGTTCCATTTCATTTCTTTTTTCAACTTTCTTAACATTTAGTTCCACTTTGGTCTTTTATGGGATTGCATTGCCCTATTAATAACAACAGTAATAAATACAATAGATACTTAGATGACATTGATAATAATTAATTTTATTTCTTTTTTATAACTCCATCAGTATTTAGGGTTATTTAGCTTCTTTTACGTGAATGCGCATAGAAATTAATAATGACGATAATCTAATTAGATAATTCGAGGGGATTGATAACTATAAGTGTGTTGTCGGAAGAAATTAATGCAATAATTGGTAGAAGTACCCAAGAATAGGAAGGGTTTCCAGCAAATAAGGAAGAAAGGGCTTATGATTTGATGATCACTTTCCCTGTCAAAAGACTCTGTAGAGTAGAGTCATTGTTCACATTTTCTTCTTTTTCTGGAGGGAAGGAAAAAATCGACATTTTAGGCAGTTTGTAGATCAATCTGTGACATTGAAAATTAGTTTATAGTAAAACAAATGGTTAAAACAGGTTAAGGTCAAAATATAGACCTATAATCTGGCCTCTGACCCGGAAAACCAATTGAGATAGTTTTTTATTTTGGTATTAAATTGTTCTGTGACCTTGGAAAAATAGGCAAAGGTAAAGTAAAAGTTTTTTGGGAGGGAAATAAGCAACACCACCTACAGCCCTTACTTTCCAAAATACATGATAAGGCCGTAAACGAAACGACTAGACACAGACC
>NC_087216.1:63261485-63278985 GCF_015104395.2 Macrobrachium nipponense
CCATGCACTTGCAAGCACAGGTAATTTTCAATTTGAAATGCTTTACGTATATATATATATATATATATATATATATATATATATATATATATATATATACGAAAAAAACATTGTAGTTCATAGAGAGGAATATTTACGTAGCAAATAACTTCTTTGAATAAAGGTCGGGTGTCACGTGCTTTCTTTTCTTCCATAATTAGAATAACGACTCTCATCTGCCACTACTGTTTATACACTTTTGCTGTCACTAATTATAAACATAAAATTTTAGAACTAAAGGGATTTTATGATTGTGCTCCACGAATTCATATCCTGCTGCGCTCATTGAAGCAGCTAGAGATCAGTCGATGGGGAATCACATCGTTACATGATTTTATTTAGCTTGCCTTCTGCGTCTGTCTGTCTGTCTTCTCGGTCAACTTACAACTCAATTTTCGACCTGTTCCCTTCGCCCGATGGACTTAAAATTTTGCATGAATTCTCAATTCCAGTGACAACACAACCTTAAAGGATCAGTAGCTCAGCAGTGACCTCTAATGACCCTGCAGCGAGCTTCCCAGTATCTCAGGATTTGTAGTAAAGTCTTCGGATATCTCACAGCTTTTCGACTGTTGAAAGGTTCATAACTTTACGGATTTTTATACCTTATCTGACTGGATATGAATTTCCTTAGCTACAATCACAAATTGGTTAAAATTTCTGATAAAATTAAATATAAAACAAGAAAAAAATAATAAAAGAAAATTTAAACATGCTTTTATTAAAATGCATTAAAAAAGTGCATAATAATTTTTTCGAGACAGTAACATTTTCTTACAACTTATTCATGTCAACAAAAATAAAAGTGTGGGCGCCAAACATGGAAGGAAGTGCTACAAGAAATTAATGTAATCGAATTGAATACGGATTTTAGGCCAAAGGCCAAGCACTGGGACCTATGAGGCCATTCAGCGCTGAATGGATAACTGAACAGTAAAAGGGTTGATAGGTGTAACAGGAGGAAACCTCGCAGTTGCACTATGAAGCAATTGTTAAGGGAGGATGGAAAGTAAGATGGAAGAAAGAAAATATGACGGAGGTACATTAAAAAAAAAGAAAGCTATAGCAGATAGGTCCTGAAGGCACACTGCAAAGAACCTTAAGTAATGCCTACAGTGCAACACATAATGCCTACAGTGCCCTACCTCCCTACGGGGCTACAAGAAATGAAATGAATATGAAATAGTTCTTTATGCGTCTACTTTATAAATTTCTGTCACTTATACCGCGGGCGACGTTTTCATCTTCAAAAATATTAAAACAAATATCGTTAAATACACACACACACGCACATTACACACACACACGCACACACACATATATATATACATACTATATATATACATATGGCGTCAATATAGTATCAGGAATTTATCATGAAAGTAGTAGGAGTTGAAAGAGAAACGTTTTGTAATTTCCCAAGTGGGATCAGTACCTAGCATTGAAAATGAACCTTCAACATGAATTCACAAATTCTTTTTGCACAGTGGGAAACTTTAACGAGTTAATTGTAAAAAGCAGTAATGAAAATAAGCAAAGAAAGTGTAATCATCGCCCTAAGGAAACAATATAACGGTAGTCATTGAAAAGAAGTTTACTCAGAAAAGACAAAATAAAGAAGAACTCTACTATCCAGACATCGTTTATTCTGGAAAAAAAAAAGGAGGTGCATAATAAAGCGAGAAACCTGACCCTTTACCATCATTCCATCTCCGAAGTTATTGATTCTTGACTTCTCCACTGTCTCTTTTATTCCCTAAAATTGATATTGTGTCCGTTAGGACACCCTCACCTTTCTCCTCCCTCCACCCCCATCCTTCATGTCACACCGTGACGGTTGGGGCCGAATTTCCGGCGAAAATCGTCGTCTCTTCATTATTTATTGACTGTCTGGCGTCCAGGATATAATGTCCTTTTTTTTTTTTTTTTTTTTTTTTTTTTTTAGAAAAAGAAGAAGAAGAAGAATATATCATAATAAAGTATGTTTCGGGGAGGGATTTCTCACTGGATTTTTTTTTTTTTTGCGAGATTTAATAGTTAGGAAAAAAAGGCATTATATACGGTTTCAAGCTAATATTACCTCGGCTTCTGTTTCAAACGGGGAAATTAAAATGTAAATTATTATTAAATAAATGTGGAGGTTTATACTGTCTCTGTTTTCACTTAAAAGTTTCGGTAAATATTCTCAGCTAATTCGTTTGAAGCCGTCCGTGATAGGGGCGACGAGCACGTTGTTTACAACCAATTATCAAACATCTCAGTTCAAATTCATCGGCCAGTCAGAGACGAGATATAAACATAAAAGATATCGTGTGAGGAAATTTACCGTCAGACTCACGCAAACACCAACAAGTGGTAACAGTCGTTTCATTTCTTTGCTCATCCAGAGTCCGGTGGGGAAAGCAACCTATTGCGTAAACTTTAAAGACCCGAATGATGGAGGGAATAAAAAAGGAGGGCAAATGGTGCCATGTGAACGAAGAGGGGACAAACGCCCCCCCCCCCCCTTTATTCAATCGCTGGCTTCGTATGAATGACCCATATAATAATCACATACTAAACAGCACTGACGCCGTTATTATGGGGAAGCTTTCCCAGGATTTAGGGGTCAATTGACGGAATTTGTGACGGCTCAATGGAGTAACCGGGCATTTATTTTAAAATGTAGATTTTATTCGTCCTAGTTTATTTCCGAACATGGAGACGGTGAATCGGTTTCAGTAATGTAGCATTTTACCTAAAGGGTGGTTCTCAATCTGGGGGTGGGGGGGTCAGCAGTTTACAGGGTGGGGGTTGTGGTGCGAGAGCCCCAGGGAAAAAGTAAAAATTCTCTAACTATATACGTGATTCTCTTAACAAGAGTGAGGAACTACTATTCAGAAATTTATGAAAAAATGCAAAAGTATCGCCTTTCGCCTTATAACGCTTGAGTCGTATAGTCTACAACTTTAGTTAGCCTCGTTCGGATCCTAAGTATGTTCGGATCGATGTAGTATCTTTGCAAAGCTGCATTTTCCTTGCTGGTTGCTCTCAAGACCAAATACAAAAACAGGCTGAATGTTGAAGGAGACTTACACTGTTCCCTCTCCGGTATTCGACCATGCATTCAAGATCTAGTAGGTAAGGAGCAGTGACAAGTTTCTCACTGAAGTATATCATGTTATGTAACTAAATACAATAAAGGGCATCGATTTGTACACTTTTCCCTTTACAAAAATCCCAGATATTATGAAGCAATTTACGACATTGTTAAAAATGAGAGAAAATGCACCTTTTGTAACCCATATATTCAGGCAGCCATTTACGATATTACAGAAAATATGATAAAACTGAAGACAAAAAGAAAATTGCCTGTCTCGCCTTTCAGCAAATACCCATAAATTCCTGGAGAAAAATTACACAGGGAAATAAAGAAGTGTAAAATATAAAACGTGAAGATAAGAGAGAGAAGGTGACAAAAAAGCAGCGACCATAATCAGAGGATATGAGTTTTGCTCCGTCTACTGGGGTCATAAGTCATTTGGTTTTACTGCTCCGGGGAAAGGGCTCCTCTTTCCGTCTATTATTATCTTTTGCAGCCAAAAAGTAATAAATGTACCACGCGAGCTTTGAAGTAACGAGTCAATGAGTTCTTTCTTTCCACTTCATTAAAACTCGATATTCACGTGTTACATTTTACTCTCCATAAATGGCAGGGGTATTCTTTTTGTTGTCCGAATAGACTTCGGGTCCGAAGATGGCAACGATATTTTATGCAGCCTTCTAATTAGACTTAGATTTCATTTTTTTTTTTTTTTTTTTTTTAAGTCGGATATTAAATTATGAAATGTTTTTGTCTATCGTGTGATGTTCCATCAGAGAAGTTAATTCCATTGTGCCTATGAATTTTTTGTGACTATAAAGGTAGCGAATTTTATTTATTGATGATGATTTGTGGGTCTATATTTGATGCTAATGTAGATGCCAATATTAAAATAACGCAAGGATTTATTTCACTGTGCCCTTGAGCCGAGAACAAGAGCAAATGAACCTGAGTTCGACATATAGAAAGCGCCAGTCGGCTAAAAGATGTCATGTCTACAAAGGGAATTCATTGCTATTAGACGTCATTATGGAACATGGAATTTGTTTATGAGATCATGTCCAAGTTTGCTGAGTTGGAAAAATTTAAGGCCAGTTATGGCACGCCTGTTTTTTATTACGTTTTTATTTAACTTGACTTCTGCGGCTATGTCTGTCTGTCTGCCTGTTCGGGTAAAAATTGTGACTCAATTTTCGACCTGTGCCCTTCGCCCGATGGACTTTAAGTTTGCATGGTTACTCAATTCCAGTGACGATACAACCTTAAAGGATCAATAGGTCAGCAGTGACCTCTAACGACCCTACAGTGACCTTCCCAATATCTCAGGATTTATATGAATCCTCAGATTTTTCACAACTTCTGTGACTCAGTCGAAAGTTTCATAACTATGGAATTGTATACCTTCTCTGACTCTGTAGGATAAATTAATAACTCTGCGGACTTTTCAAACCTTTGGTCCGACAGGATATCAATTTCGTTCTGTATGATCATAAATCTGTTACAATTTTTCAAAAACTAAAATTTATACTAAAAAAAAGAAATATAAAAAATCCTTCTTTAACCCGCTCGTACTGAATTGAACTAAAAAGCGAAAAATACAATTTTTGAGGCACCAGGATTTTCATGCAATAACCATGTCTACAAGAAAAAAGCACGAGCGCCAAACATGGAACAAAATGCTAAAAAAACATGTAAAAAAATACATTTCTCCTCATGTAGCATTACCCTCCATGTAAAAACTTTACACAAAGCAAAACAAAACTTGACACCAGGAAAAAGCCCCCCACCCCCCCCTCTCAATTTTTCGAGTCACGTTTTTCCTGTTCAGGGAAAAACTCAAGTTGTTCGAACTTTATATAACTGCTCAGCCTAACAAAAACTTGTCTTTCTGATGTTTGTGCCTCGATTTCCAACCTGACTTTTGAAAATGGTTTAAAATGCCGTAAAAAAATCATATGAAGTAAAATAAAAGTATTAAAAATAAATAGTTGGTAGAAAACCTCAACCACAAGGAAGGTATGTTGGCGAATTCCAACAGTGAAATAGTGTATAGAGTTTTTGAAATTCAACCCTTTTTCATTATCAGAAAGTCGACTTAATAAAAAAAAATTTCAAATACTATTTTGAAAGTTATGATTACTAATGTATAAGGATCCGACGAATTTACGAAGCACAGGTCAGGTTACTCTAAATTGGGTTTAGATTATATCCAAATCCCAAAGACTAGTAGGGAATATTACTCGCATTCAAAGATTTATATAAATTTGGGAAAAATGGAGCGAGGGGAGAATTCAGAAGCTCTAGCAGGAGCGAGACCTACAGAGCTTTTAAGAAGAAAGGAATCGGTCAGGTGTGGTTTTCGGGTGCCTTATGAAGAGGCAGTAAGTAGGCAAATGAAAGTATTATAAACATCAGATTCAATAGAAGGAGACTGGGGCAGTTTTAGAGTAAGAGGAATTGTTATCTAAACAAATGTGAGCAAAGAGTAACTCTTTTTAAATAATTACTCGTATATAATTGCCAGTTACCCTCTGTAGTTTAGTCACGTTAGCACTGAAATTGATGAAAGCCTGCCCCCACAAAAGTATTCATCCATACTTGATCCCATAGTCTTTATGAGGTTTGACGTGTACGTCACATTCGCCTGCTTATGAGAGTCAAGACCCGTTTAAAATGATTTATTTTACGTTGATATATTCTTAATAACGCAAATTATGATACTGACTCTTTTGAAAAATCAGAAGACTCAGTTTAATCCTTGATTCTGTGTAAAATGCCGCCCAGACTGTATGTCACCTGAACTATAATTAAATATAGGGTGCCATCGAAACCACTCTCCCCAAAAATCGCATCATATATGAATAGAAATCAAAATGTAATGACATGCACAAAGCATTATCCCATCAAGTCGAAAAACGACGGAACATGATTCACAAGCTCCTGCATGTCATGTTTACTGATCTGAGAGTCAATCAACCACATCAGAACTCGATTCAGATGAAAAGCGCTTCCCATTTACTCAAATCAAAGGATTGCATTTAGATACGATGCATTTCATGGCACAAATGGATTTTTACGTTGACATAAATAGACACCTCTTTCCCATCATGATGAAATTGGAAGTCTGGATTGGTCCATAAATTTCATATAATTTTATTTTATTTTACGTTGGATATTCACCAATTACTATTCTTAGTTATTATAGCCACTGCACAACCGTTTCCTATTACTGTCTTTTTTTCTCTCTTATTTTTTAGAATGATTCGTATTATTACGTATTACTTATTATAGAGATGATCAAGAACTGATTACTCCATGATAATGTTATCCAACCTCAGACGATGAACTCATTGCTGTTATTAATACTCAAAATATTCTTATTGCACTCGCTCACATGTATACCACCACTGCTGATTATCTCAGTTTTCTTTTGCAGATGGAATCATTTTCAAGATTTTTAGTTTTTTGTAAAAGAAAACTATTGAGATGGACTCGTCCGTGTCCCGTCCGCACTTCTTCCTGTCCGCCCTCAAGATCTTAAAAACGACTGAGTGAGACTAGAGGTCTGCAGATTGGTATGTTGATCATCCACCCTCCAGTCATCTAACATACCAAAAGGAGGCCTCTAGCCTCAGTGGTTTTTATTTGACCATTTTTAACTCTCTTATTATTCCACAAATGACTTCTGGTTACAGTATTTGGGTGGGCAAATGCAACTATCCATAGCCTTTTACATGAGGTGCACTGACGGCACTATCCCCTTACGGGGTATACATAACGTTATTGTACCATGAATATTATGCCCTGGGTATTTCCTACTAAATCTACGGAGACGACATACGAAACAGTTCTGAACGTTCTAAAGTATCTGCGTTCAACTTGACAACCTGAAATTTTAATGGTTGATTTTGAAAGAGCCACTTATGATACTAAACAAAGAATTTTCCAAATGCGAAAGTAACCGGATGTTTGATACATTTAGTCAAAAATATTTTCCGAAAAGTATCTGATTTTGGCCCTAAAGTGCGCTAAAAAAAGTGATTCGGAATTTAACGCCTTAGGTGGTGCTTTTGTAGTTCTCGCATTTCTTCCCCTTGGGAACGCTTTTGGTGCATCTGAGGAGGAGGAGGAGGAACTAGTCGACAATAATGATTGGCCTCAAGACCTGATTTCATACTTCGAAGCCCATTACATTCATTAAGAGGCAGGAACCCTCGCAGAGGAAGAGTCACTCCCAACATTTCCTGTGGATGTTATGTGGAATGTTTAAGAACGGACCTTGAATACTTTATCAAACACCAACAATAAAGTAGAAGGGTTTCAAAACGCCTCACAAAGTTGTGTCACAAACACCCTCCCAAATGTTTGGAAGTTGATAAACATTTTAAAAGGCAAAGAGTGTCTAGTAAAGAATAAAAGAATTGACCTCGGACGAGGCAAAGAATCTTCCATGAAGAAACGGTACAAATATATTTATGCAAAAATACAAAGGGTTGTTTCGATGTGCGATTATCAGCGTCAACTTGACTACTGACGAAGTATTGCAAAGAAATGCATTCTTTCTAAACTTGAATTACAGCTTTATTTTCACTTTTATTCATTTTAGATATTGCCATGAACTTGCATCATTTTGAAACTGATTGTAACTTGCATTATTTTTACCTTAAGACTCTATTTTCCATTATATTTAATATTTTTAACATCTTCAGTATTGCAGTGAACTTGCAGCCACTTTGAAAATGTATTAGAACTTGAACTGATTTTACCAGATTTTCCTATTATAATTAAATAAGCTTTTATCATCATATTTTGGACATACTCTATTAATTCTACGGCAACAATTTCTTGCAGCAACAATTCCTTGCAGTAAATTACCTTGCGGAAAAACGTCCTACGGTGAAAACTCCAGCTGCAAAAAGTCCTACGCAAAAACTCCAGCAGCAAGGAGTCATACAGTGAAAACTCCAGCAGCAGAAAGTTGTATGGCAGAAAGTTCTACAGCAAAAAAATCTTGCTGCAAAAATTCCTACAAGAAAACTTCCAGCGGCAAAAAGTCCTTCAGCAAAAACACCAGCGGTAAAAATTCCTACGTCGAAAACTCCAGCAGTAAAGAGTCCTACGGCAAAACCTCCAGTGGCAAAAAGTTCTACGGTGAAAAGTTCAATGGCAAAAAGTCCTACGACGAAAACAACAACGGCAAAAATCCCTAAGGCGAAAACTCCAGCGGCAAAAAGTCCTATGGCAAAAACTCCGCCAGCAAAAAGTGTTATGGCAAAAAGTCCTACGGCAAAAACACCAGCGGCCAAAAGTCCTACTGTGAACATTCCTACGGCAAAAATTCATACAGTGAAAACTACAGCAGGAAAAATTGCTAGAGCCACAAATAAGATAACTTGTTTAAAAACAAAAGAGCATTAAATGAAACAATTCCGTTGGTAACATTAAAATGCTTAAGCTGTCTACAAGAACACAGTTGGTGAGGCAACGGAATCTTCTCTCATTCAAGAGAGGAGGAATCCTCTCCCTTCTCAGGAAGTGGGAATCCTTTCTTCGATTCCAGAAATGGCCAATCGCCAAATGGCTTGAAACGAAATTGCCAGACGAGAGGAGGAGGAGAAGGAGGAGGAAGACATAACAACAATGTATTTTGGAGCGATAAGAAGAAAAAAGTAAAAAAAAAAAAGGAACTTGTTAATGAGCAAAGTTGAGGAAAGGTAAATAGAAGTTGGGAAGAGACCAGACGGTCACCTACATACCAACAGAGTCTGCCACACCTACTACAGATGCTTTGTATATATACTCTTGTAAGACAGCATCTGTCCATACTTTACCAGTGATCAGGGGCACAGAAGAAAGTGCTCGAAATGTATGGTTGCAACGTTGAAATGGTGTTTTATGGGCATTATATATATATATGTATATATATATATATATATATATATATATATATATATATATATATATATATATATATATATATAATTACTGTCGTATATAACACACGTCGTTCATCAAATCTATTAGTAATTAATAGAGAAACTGTGCCAGCCAATATATATATATATATATATAATATATATATAATATATATATATATATATATATCTATATATATATATATATATATATATATATATATATATACACACACACACACATACATATATCAAGTTTTTTTAAGAACATTGTAACCGTAAAATTAACAAATTTGTGTAAGAACAATTGCCTGCTTGCTTAGCCGCAATACAGATCTCCAGCACGATCAGTGTTTCAGACATATGTCATAATGATGATCTTTGCCTCACGTCCGACTGGCCCAGTTTTTGTCAGACAAACAATCAACACACACAACCACACGCACGCACTCAAAGCATCATCAAAGGCCGTTTTTGTTTTGGTTTTATGACCCAGGGGGGCAACACACGTCCCAGGCGTCGATCCTAAGGACATCAATTCGTAGCTTCCTATAACCTCACTTTCGTATCTCCGCCATCAAAGGATCAAAGGCGACTTTGCCTCCTCTGCTGAACAGCTGCATCCGGTTTCATTGGGCAAAAATACTTCCCCTTCAAACCCAACGACATTTAGGCCTGACATATGACTATTTTTTTAGGGGGGGGAGGGGGGTGACTGTTAGTGTTCTTGTTGTAAACAAAGTGAGTGGCATCTCAGCTTTTATAGATGCGAGTTGAATAATAGCAAAGGCTGATTAGCCTTTCAAAACCATTTGTTTTTGTTCTTGTTCGTTGAAACCTGACGGCTGTGTTTATAGAACTAACCAAGCACAATCTTCTAGCGCCACACACGCAAGCAATGTCACGTGTAAACCTATGGGTACCTAATGCTTATGTAATTAGCACTATACTATAACGTCACTTTATTAATTCAGTTTTATGTACAAAATATTTGAGGCAGATGTCTTGACGCGGAAAATCTTGGCTTATGGTCCCCTTATGATGATATTTCTACAGCCTTTGTGGTTTAACAATTTGTCAAACCGTTTTAAAAATATTAAAAGAAATAAATTCAGGTTTTATGAACTTAATTCTGAATATCTTAATACCACAGCGTAAAATGTGTATGATAAAGACAGCATTGTTACATAACTAGTTATGAATAATTATACAGGCCCATAAAATGAACTATATACACCTCACAGAAACTAAAGAGATATTCGACTTTGAATTTCTCAGTTCCAGAGGTCCTTTATTCCTCCCTGAGGAAGTCGTGTAATTGGACCTTCAAAATTCCAAGCGAAGAGGCACTGGATCACTACCCGAATACTAATCTTGCCTTTTGTTACATTTTATCTGTTAATTAACTTATGAATAGTTCATTTTCTGAATAATAATAATAATAATAATAATAATAATAATAATAATAATAATAATAATCAATAATAATAATAGTAATAATTAATAATATCTTAAATACCACAGCGTAAAATGTGTATGATAAAGACAGCCAGGTTGTTACATAACTAGTTATGAATAATTACATAACTAGTTATGAATAATTATACAGGCCCATTAAAATGAACTATATACACCTCACAGAGGACTACTAAGTATAGAGGACTGCGTCAACATTGAAAACAGAGCACTGGGCAATATCTGAAAACCATGAAGACGAGTGGGCTAAAGAGTGCATGGGAAGAAGGACTAATAAAAGTAGACGAAGACCCAGAAATATACAGAGACAGGAGAAAGACAGAAAGAACAGAGGGACTGGCACAACAAACCAATGCACGGACAATACATGAGACAGACTAAAGAACTAGCCAGCGATGACAATTGGCAATGGCTACAGAGGGGAGAGCTAAAGAAGGAAACTGAAGGAATGATAACAGCGGCACAAGATCAGGCCCTAAGAACCAGATATGTTCAAAGTACGATAGACGGAAATAACATCTCTCCCATATGTAGGAAGTGCAATACGAAAAATGAAACCATAAACCACATAGCAAGTGAATGCCCGGCACTTGCACAGAACCAGTACAAAAAGAGGCATGATTCAGTGGCAAAAGCCCTCCACTGGAGCCTGTGCAAGAAACATCAGCTACCTTGCAGTAATAAGTGGTACGAGCACCAACCTGAGGGAGTGATAGAAAACGATCAGGCAAAGATCCTCTTGGGACTATTGGTATCAGAACGGATAGGGTGATGATACGTGCAAATAGACCAGACGTGACGTTGATTGACAAAGTCAAGAAGAAAAGTATCACTCATTGATGTCGCAATACCATGGGACACCAGAGTTTAAGGAGAGAGAGGAAAAGGGAAAAAATGGATAAGTATCAAGATCTGAAAATAGAAATAAGAAGGATATGGGATATGCCAGTGGAAATCGTACCCATAATCATAGGAGCACCTAGGCAACGATCCCAAGATCCCTGAAAGGAATCTAGAAAAACTAGAGGCTGAAGTAGCTCCAGGTCTCATGCAGAAAAGATGTGATCCTAGAAACGGCACACATAGTAAGAAAAGTGATGGACTCCTAAGGAGGCAGGATGCAACCCGGAACCCCACACTATAAATACCACCCAGTCGAATTAGAGGACTGTGATAGAGCAAAAAAAAAAAAAAAAAAAAAAAAAAAAAAACAATAATAATAATAATAATAATAATAATAATAATAATAATAACGACTGTAACCAACAGCCTGAGATTGGAGCTACAGAAGCAAAAAGGAAGAAATGGACAAGAGAAGAAAATAAGGAAATATGGAGATGCTAGATCAGAAGCAACCCGACGGAGAGATGATATAGAAGAAGGTTGGTCAAACATCTGGAATGAGAGGAATAAACCACCCCCCAAACAGAGCAGAGGCTGGCAGACCAAGTAAGGAACATAAAGAAAAAGAACTGGCTCTCCCCAACAGAAAGAGAAGAACTGGAAAGAGAAATGTCACACGACAACGAATTACACGAAGACGAACTGAGAGACGATGCCACAGAAAGACGAACAGGGATTGATGAGGTATCAAACAACGACACACGAAGAAACACCGACGAAGTAACAGAGAGGACGAAATGGGTAGAAAAGATTAGACAATGGATGGAGCCAGATACAGAGAGAACAATGATCCCCTCCAAGAAAGCCTACAACACCAAGAAATTAAGGCAGAAAACAAGTGAGGTCAATGAAATAATGGGCATAATACACACCACCAGTATTACAGAAACAAATAACTTGGCATATGCAGGAGCAAGATTATTAGCAGAACTGATGGGGATTCGAACACCAACACCACCAGCACAACCAACCCAACAGAAACCAAAACAGCAACCTCCTTGGAAAAGGCACCTGGAAAAGCAAATCATGGTGATGAGATCTGACTTAAGTAAACTGAAAGAGATGGCAGAAAAAAGGCTAAGAAGCAAGAAAACAAGGGAGGAACTCAACGAGAAATACAAAGTACAAAAGAGGGGACTAAACAACACAATAAAAGATGTAAAACAGAGGCTTAAGGCCAAAGCACGTAAGATCCAACGGTACATGAACAGGAATAAGGGATACCAACAGAACAAACTATTCGGAACCAACCAGAAAACACTATACAGCCAACTAAGAGGGGAAGACAACCACCAAGAAATTCCTGAAGCCGAACCAAGTAAGAGACTCTGGGAAAACATATGGAGCAATCCGGTATCACACAACAAACAACATGGCTCCACGAAGTCAAGGAAGAAGAAACAGGGAGAATAAAAACAAAGATTCACAGAGATCACGACATACACAGTCAGACACCAACTAAAGAAAATGCCTAACTGGAAAGCCCCAGGTCCCGATGAAGTCCATGGATACTGGCTCAAAAACTTCAAGCCCTACACCCACGAATAGCAGAACAACTCCAGCATTGTATCTCAAATCACCATGCACCCAAATGGATGACCACAGGAAGAACATCCTTAGTACAAAAAGACAAGAGTAAGGGAAATATAGCCAGTAACTACAAGCCTATCACCTGCCTACCAATAATATGGAAGTTACTAACAGGTATCATCAGTGAAAGGCTATACAACTACCTAGAGGAGACCAACACCATCCCCCACCAACAGAAAGGCTGCAGATGGAAGTGTAGGGGCACAAAAGACCAGCTCCTGATAGACAAAATGGTAATGAAGAACAGTAGAAGAAGGAAAACCAACCTAAGCATGGCATGGATAGACTATAAGAAAGCCTTCGACATGATACCACACACATGGCTAATAGAATGCTTGAAAATATATGGGGCAGAGGAAAACACCATCAGCTTCCTCAAAAATACAATGCGCAACTGGAATACAATACTTACAAGCTCTGGAATAAGACTAGCAGAGGTTAATATCAGGAGAGGGATCTTCCAGGGCGACTCACTGTCCCCACTACTCTTCGTAGTAGCCATGATTCCCATGACAAAAGTACTACAGAAGATGGATGCCGGGTACCAACTCAAGAAAAGAGGCAACAGAATCAACCATCTGATATTTATGGATGACATCAAGCTGTATGGTAAGAGCATCAAGGAAATAGATACCCTAATTCAGACTGTAAGGATTGTATCTGGGGACATCAGGATGGAGTTTGGAATAGAAAAATGCGCCTTAGTCAACATACAAAAAGGCAAAGTAACGAGAACTGAAGGGATAAAGCTACCAGATGGGAGCAACATGAAACTGACAGATGAGTCAGGATAAAAATACCTGGGAATAATGGAAGGAGGGGATATAAAACACCAAGAGATGAAGGACACGATCAGGAAAGAATATATGCAGAGACTCAAGGCGATACTCAAGTCAAAACTCAACGCCGGAAATATGATAAAAGCCATAAACACATGGGCAGAGCCAGTAATCAGATACAGAGAAGGAATAGTGGAATGGACGAAGGCAGAACTCCGCAGCATAGATCAGAAAACCAGGAAACATATGACAATACACAAAGCACTACACCCAAGAGCAAATACGGACAGACTATACATAACACGAAAGGAAGGAGGGAGAGGACTACTAAGTATAGAGGACTGCGTCAACATCGAGAACAGAGCACTGGGGCAATATCTGGAAACCAGTGAAGACGAGTGGCTAAAGAGTGCATGGGAAGAAGGACTAATAAAAGTAGACAAAGACCCAGAAATATACAGAGACAGGAGAATGACAGACAGAACATAGGACTGGCACAACAAGCCAATGCACGGACAATACATGAGACAGACTAAAGAACTAGCCAGCGATGACACATGGCAATGGCTACAGAGGGGAGAGCTAACGAAGGAAACTGAAGGATTGATAACAGCGGCACAAGATCAGGCCCTAAGAACCAGATATGTTCAAAGAACAATAGACGGAAATAACATCTCTTCCATATGTAGGAAGTGCAATACGAAAAATGAAACCATAAAACACATAGCAAGTGAATGCCCAGCACTTGCACAGAACCAGTACAAAAAGAGGCATGATTCAGTGGCAAAAGCCCTCCACTGGAGCCTGTACAAGAAACATCAGCTACCTTGCAGTAATAAGTGGTACGAGCACCAACCTGAGGGAGTGATAGAAAACAATCAGGCAAAGATTCTCTGGGACTATGGTATCAGAACGGATAGGGTGATACGTGCAAATAGACCAGACGTGACGTTGATTGACAAAGTCAAGAAGAAAGTATCACTCATTGATGTCGCAATACCATGGGACACCAGAGTTGAAGAGAAAGAGAGGGAAAAAATGGATAAGTATCAAGATCTGAAAATAGAAATAAGATGGATATGGGATATGCCAGTGGAAATCGTACCCATAATCATAGGAGCACTAGGCACGATCCCAAGATCCCTGAAAAGGAATCTAGAAAAACTAGACGCTGAAGTAGCTCCAGGACTCATGCAGAAGAGTGTGATCCTAAAAACGGCGCACATAGTAAGAAAAGTTATGGACTCCTAAGGAGGCAGGATGCAACCCGGAACCCCACACTATAAATACCACCCAGTCGAATTGGAGGACTGTGATAAAGCAAAAAAAAAATAAATAATATTAATAATAATAATAATAATAAATACAACCGTGGATGTTACTATACAATAGTAAGACAATTTCCCGGCATCATTTTGTTGTGATTCCTTAAAAAATTTCTTGGTGTATTTCTTTGTTTTATTTTCATTATTGGATATACAATAACAATAATGTACACCAGGGGTTCTTAACTGGGTGTATCCATAACCCCAACTACTTGCTGGGGGTATGGGACTTGATCTCTGGATATTATATATATTTGATTTTAATGTGTCAATGCTGACATGGGTACATTTTGTAAATACATAACTATATATATAAACGCTTTTGATTTTCTTGAGTGTTCTGTTCATAGCAATTCATACTTAACGTATTTATTGAACTAAGTATATTAAGTTATATTGTCAACAAAGAGGACTTAAGTGGACTTGAGCAAAGCGGGTATGGAACCATATTTGGCAATTCAATGGGGTTGTGGCGTCATCAAAAGATTAGGATCCCTTGGCGTACACAAATACATTGAATACTACAAAATTCATTGTATGTGTTTGCCCTTGCAAACTCTTCATTTTTTTTTTTATTAATTCTTCCTGTAGATATTTAGAACAGTTGAAAGCAACCATTACATGACATTTCTTTATCAAGGTTCGGGAACTATCAATTAATACCACTGTTACTGCATTCAATTATATAGAAACTATAATAAAAATGTTTAGGTAGTATACCAATAATTCCTGGCACCAAATTCAACAATGTTTTAACACTCTAATTTGCAAAAGGAGTTTTATGGAGCAGACAATAAACAGTATGCACAAATCACTGGCATTATGCACTATCGGCAAGCAAATTACATAGTCACTTCCTTGAGCAGCTCCTCATGGGGAAAAGGTTGCCAGTACGGAAGCTTGGTATGAGATGTAACCATTGGTGTGTGTTTGAGTGCGTGTATACTATACACACACACACACACACACACACACACATACATACATATATATATTATATATATATATATATATATATATATATATATATATATATATATATATATATATATATATATAATATATATATGTCTGTGTACATATATACTTATTATTATCAATTTTGGCTATTTAACGCAATAGAAAGTCCACGTGTTTGATTATCTAATTTTTATGATATAAAGCGATGTTAAAACTCACACAACACACATATCGGTGGGGAAATTCTAGTGACAATGTTCTCTTGACAAGGCCAAAATTCCCCTTTACAACACACCCCGTCCCCCACCCCACCCTCTTGACGTGAAAAACTTCTAAAGGAAAAAAAAAAAACACACACAACACACATACATCCAGCATTAAAAGAGCGCTTGGCTTCGATGTATAAAAAAAAAAAAAAAACTTTCAACTTTAGTGGAGGCGTTGAGCCAAGCATTGATCGTTGCTTATTGGGGAAACTCGAACTCGTCCTTGGGGCGAAAACTTCATCGACTCATAATGGGGGAGAATTCATTTGACCAAGTACGAGATTTCAATAGACGAATAATGGAGGGGGACTTAACTCGTTCACGTGAGATCCACGTGAGAAATTCCGATAAATATTTTATGAGCTAAATTGCATTCGTACATCAACGAAAAATACGCGTCCAGAGTTTATGTGCATGCTTGTGTGTGTGTCTGTGTGTGCGCGCGCGCGCAAATGAAGTATATGGTTGTATCTCTTATCCTTTAATCGTTTTGTAAGCATAACTTTTTTCTTAGCACTTTCTATAATCTATATTACACCCATTACCAGAGTCTCTCTCTCTCTCTCTCTATTTTGCCTTTGTTTTATAATCTACTGTTTTTTTCTGAGCATTCTTTTTACTTTATAACTACTAGTTATTAACACTACCAGAGCATCTCTCTCTCTCTCTCTCTCTCTCTCTCTCTCTCTCTCTCTCTCTCTCTCTCTGACAGTGTGTGCTCGAAGACAAATGCAATAATTATCAAATTCTTAAACTGGGTTAAATCTACTAATTTTGGAGGAGTTTGTCGGGAAGTTCAACGTCGAATTGGGTTTGGTCCTTCTGATTCGGATTCCATTCCGGAATCCTGTCTTCATGGTTTCGAAATCGCACCCCCCCCTCTCTCTCTCTCTCTCTCTCTCTCTCTCTCTCTCTCTCTTTACGAAAACACTTGCTTCTAAGAGATATTGTTCCTTATATCAAAAAATCTTTCGCACGATTTTTTTCTTTGTTCCAAAAAGTGTTCCTGATAGTTCTTTCCTGTGCCAATGCGCTGAAAACAATATTATTACTAGTTCATCTCTGGTGGGTAATTTTGTTATTCTAATTTTCCATTCACATATACTACCTAAATCCCTCACTCATTCTTCCACTGTCGGCATATTTTAAGGAAGACATTAGTTTC
>NC_087216.1:63291485-63301485 GCF_015104395.2 Macrobrachium nipponense
GCTTCCTCCCTTTTCCCGGAATGAGAGAGAAAGGAGTTCTAGATGTCCTCTTCAGAAAATGGAGCGATGGCCCAGACTTGCGAACGACTAAAAATAGCTTGTTTTGACAAAAGCGTCACAAATGACAGTCGTTCGTTTTCTTTTCCACTTTCATGAGTGAGAGAGCAGCAGATCCTGGGTGAATGATCCCAGCTCTAATAAAAACAAGAGGAATTGCCAATCGAATTTTCTGTACATCGTATAATGCTGTATGAAAATCTCAGCCCATGAAACGTTCAGCCACCGCCCATGAAACTTTCCGTCACAGCCCAATGGTGGCCTATGTTGTTGGCACCTGCCAGGTGCACGATCAAGGCTAACTTTAACCTTAAATTTAAAAAACCTACCGAGGCTGGAGGGCTGCAATTTGGTATGTTTGATGATTGACGAGTGGATGATCAACATACCAATTTGTCAGCTCTCTAGCCTCAGTAGTTTTTAAGAACTGAGGGCGGACAGAAAAAGTGCAGACGGACAGATAAAAAAAAAACTATCTCAATAGTTTTCTTTTACAGAAAATGAAAAAAGTTAAAACTGATTACCTTCTAGTTTGTTAGAGAAAAATTACCAGCAATAAAATGAATAATGGAAAATAATCAACAGTTAATGGCACTTTTTTCCACCTACTAAATGTGATCTCCCTTTAAATTATGAATATCAAAAGACTGAGAAAAAATCTCCTCAACATCATTTCCTTCGTTTACTGTTTCTGATTCAGAGCAGCATTCCAAGGTCATATTCCTATTCCTGTCAGGCTGTTTCTCATTAAAGTAAAAAGAGAAGATTCCATCATACATTCTTTATGTCAATGAAGACACCACAGGCCTTCCCCGTGCCGCATGGGATTCAATCCAGTATTCCTTAGCTAGTGAGGCGAGCGTTGAGACTGAGTGTCTATAATATTTTATATATATCCTATATATATATATATATATATATATATATATATATACATATAGATATATATATATATATATATATATATATATATATATATACATATATATATATATATATATATATATATATATATATATATATATATATATATATATATACATACAAACACAGGCACGTGTGTATTATTGTCCTTTTATTACTTCGAACAGTTTACATATATTTATATTGCAAAAAAAAAAAAAAAACATAATGAATACCACTATGAATAATATACTTCCACAATGGCTTTCGTTCATTTAGTCTCTGGTGAAAAATTGAAGCCGTGTCCTCTTAAAAAGGCTTCAGGAAAATTAATCCCAATAACCGTACATGCTACCGTTATTAGAAAAAGAAAACTCATAGCAAATGAAACTCACTAACTTAGGAAATAAACAGCATAATCACAGGCATTCCCTAACGCCATTGCATGCACTGCTTCGAAGTGGACATAAAACCTGGTTCCGTGGCATCGTTGCCAAACACCGCCAGTGTCAATACAAAAACAAATGAACACAGTTTACCGTGACGATTGGCTCTCCCCACCCCAACCCCTCTCCTGAGAGAGAGAGAGAGAGAGAGTTGCCAATCGCTGGATATTCCGGCCTGTTTCAACAGCCTCGCCTAAACCTATCATCAGCTTTGTGTGTTTTGCACACACCATTGGTTGCGTAATCATGATAGATAGACAATGGAACGCGACGTCGTCGATTGTGGGTTGTCAGGGATGTCGGGGAGATGTTGGGTTGTTGGAGACTTCGTGAAAACAGGAAGACTTTCTTGTTTTCTTTGATTGAATTGAGTAATTTATAAACTTCTCTCTCATGCCATTTCAAATGCCACCTTTGCCCTTACTTTCTGGAACATTTGTCAAATATTTAGAACGATTAAGAAAGTTTTATTTGACGTTGATCTACTCATAAAAATAACATTATTCAAAAAGGAAATCCGGTGAATTATAATAAAATCATATATTTTATACCAATTAACATGATGTTTTAGCATACAACATGCATTACGTGCTTTCAAGTCATGCTATATTTTGTATGTGCTCTGCTGTGCTTGTATAGAATCACAGAGTGATTGTACAGTTAAATAATACATCATTTTACCTATACAATAGGTTTCAAGATATATATATATATATATATATATATATATATATATATATATATATATATACATCATATATTTATATATACATACACACACACACACACACACACACATATATATATATATATATAGATAAATATATATAAAAAATATATATATATATCTATGATATGAACTTGATCACGAAGTATATAAAACGTGATGCTATGTATAAATAAGGTTTTTTGCCACGAAGGAATAAATGAAAAAAGCGAGATAGCTAAGTACTTTCGGTCCTATTCGGACCCTTTACTTTGCCTCAGTAAAGGTCCGATCTCGCTTTTTTCATTTTTTCCTTCGTGGCAAAAAACCTTTATATATATATATATATATATATATATATAAGATATATATATATATATATATAATATTATATATATATATATATATATTATATATATATAATATATATATATATATAGATATATATATATATACACACATATATACGTGTATATATATATATATATATATATAGATATATATATTATAATATATATATAGAATATATATATAGTATAAAATATATATATATATATATATATATATATATTTAATATATATATTATATATATTAATATATATATAGATGTTTATATATATATATATATATATATATATAATATATATCATAATATAATATATTGTGGTGTGTGTGTGTGTGTATATATATACATCTATATATATATATATATATATATATATATATATATATATATATTATATATATATATTAATATATATATATATGCTAAAACAAGTTTATGCAAATATTTCGGGAAATGAAAGAAAATGTCATTCTGAGCAGAAAATATTCAATAAACATATGCATTTAGTTTAAGGCTTCGTGTATCGGTGAGGCGAATTTTTAAAATAACCGGTTTTCCTTAACGCTGCGCTCAGCCAACATGCGTGCGCGACGTCTAGACGTCTCTATAGTAGTCTAAGTAGTCATGGATGGGGGTGAGCGTGGAAGGGGTGATGAAGTACATAAGGTAACTGGATTACTTGTCTTTTACTTCAGTAAGTAAATCACCCGTGAACAGACTTCACGGTAATCAGTTTTCAATGATTAGCTTTACGTATCAAGAAAGTAGTGTAAATGTCACGGAATTGTTGAATCAGGAGTCAGGACTAGGCCTATGCTGAATGAGTGATAATGACAGCAATCATGATGACGAGGGAATGCAGGTAGGGAGGTTACTGCACTTTGAACAACGTCAGCTTTTTTACCTCTTTCGATGACTGCATGAATACATACACCAATACCTTTCTCAGGAAAGACTGAAGAAAGTGAATTTTCCATAATGTTCCCATTCTTTTTCATCCTGACAGAGGCGAAGACATTTTCTTAAGTATAATTTTTTCCTTTGCTTGGCTTATGATGAATACTTTTGATGGAGTACGAGAGATTTTTGAAAATACGTCTTAAAAATTTGAATGAGGGGAGATTCCATTAAGCTTGCTTTCTTTTCTTTATCGGAATCCAGTGAATACCATTGACATTGAGGAAGAAGGTTTCCATGATACCTACATATTTTCCCTTTGTTCAGTATCTAAAAAATACATTTAATTTGGAAGCATTTTATTGACATCGGCCTTATCACCGATTTCCATTTTTTATAGCAGTGGAGTTCATTGTTGGGAAAACCCATCAATAAACATTATATCTGCACATTCCACATTACTGGTAAATCGTTGCCTCCAGTTTCTTGATCACAAAATGAATAAGGAATTTGACACTTGTAACCCCAACACGCTCTTGGCGGAAAAGCGAGGCAGTTTAGAGTAACAAGTGAAGGATTAGCTCCTCCCCTCCCCTCCCCATAGCCGTGCGTACTCCGACATCCCGTGCGTGCCATCTCACTTAACCATTTAATGATAACGGTTATTTTTTAAATTCGCCTCATCGGTAACCGAAGCCTTAAAACATTTTATGCTCAGAATGACTTCTTGTTTCATTTCCCCAAATATTTGCATAACTTGTGTTACACCCTGTATATATAATCGAAGAGCGACAATGACAGGTACATCGAAATTCCTGTGGGCTCTATTATAATTGCCGACGTTTCTGGCCAAAAAATCCCATTTTCAAGGCTAAAAACATACAAATTTTGCAAATATCAAAATGACTCGGATAAAAGAGGAAAACTCAAACATTACAATTGTCAGAATAATTAAAACTGATAAATAAGATTGGAATATATAGAGCAGAAGGCACACCTAGGCTATTTCAGGAAGAAAGGAAGTCTGGTGACAACGAAGGGCAAATATTAATACATACACACACACACACACACACACACACATATCTATATATATACTATATATATATATATATATTATTATATATAAATATATAGTGGTATTATATACATTAATATATATAAATATATAAATATAAATATATATATATATATATATATATATATTGTAGTATATATATTATATTTATAATATATAAATATATATATATATATATATATATATATATATATATATATATATATATATTATATATATATATATATATATATATATATATATATATATATATATATATCTGAGTGTGTATGTTTGTGCACGCGCGTGCATTAAAGAAAAGGAAGAAATGAATTCAGTTAGAATAAAATTTACATGTCACTATAACAGAACAAAACATCAGATTATGCCGCCATAACTGAAAAGATCGAACATACGCTTCAATATCAAAGATGGCATTAGAAAAACAAGGAATAAAAATGTTTAAAACCAAGCCAATGGCACCCCTCCGCCCCCCACCCCACTCGCGAGCTAAGGATCAACTATTTTGCCTCTGAAGGACCCCAATCCCATAGGCACGCGAATGAGAGGTAGCTGCAGGCCACCGCCACCATGGACAGCGCTGGAGAGGTGGTCAGCTTCCCTCGTCTCGTCTCGTGACCTCATTCGACCAAGGACAGCTTTTGTCGTTCGGGGAAGATGGTCTTAACGACCACTTGGAAAAGAAATCCTCATTACAGGGAGGAGCTGGAAACAAATTGCTTCATGGCTGGCTTTGATTGAAGGGTGTCGGGACATATTATTATTATTTATTATTATTATTATTATTATTATTATTATTATTATTATTATTATTATTATTATTGTGTTAAGAAGAACGGAATGACAAAATGGAGATGGATCCTGCCCCATGTCCCTATCTGAGATCTCTGAAGAGACGTTTTTGTCTTTAAGAGGTTGACGAAACGACCCTGCCCGAGGATGCTATATTAAATCATTATCAATTATAAATATATATATAGGTTATATATATACATATATATAGATATATATACATATTATATGTACATATGTATATATATATATATATATATATATATATATATAATATATATATATATATATATATATATATATATGTGTGTGTGTGTGTGTGTAATATATAATCTCTTAATGTACAGATGGATTTTGTCAATATTATTTCAACAGATACATTTCGTGTGATTAAGAAGAAAATTAAAAAGTTGACAATTTATAGCCATATTAGAATCTTACCTAGCTCTTATTAAATAATTCCTTTCGGAGTAACGTGGGTACACGAATTCGAGAGGACAATGCCGCTTAATTTCATTTTGGGCCACAAACACCTCGCTTATAAATATACTTCGATAAATATAACGCCTCATTACAATAGATTTCCTCATACATATCATTTAAAGATATTTTTCTCTCTCTCTCTCTCTGTGTATACTATATCCATATACCTACCTATCTATCTAGCCGGAGGCAAAGCACGTTCCAAAACAATCGACACAAGTGGGTCAAAGTAACATATTAGTTAGACCCCAGGGTTCAAATAGGCTTGCATTTTTTTTAGGGGGGGGGGGGGCAGTCATGGCACAAGGTATTAAATGGACGAAAAAGAAAATACAAATATAAACTAACAGAAATACTTCAAATGGTTATCCTTGTCCTTGCGTCAGATCTGTAATAATAAAATAATTATGCGTGCGGCCCATGAAATTTGCAGTCATATTCCAGTGGTGGCCTGTCCTATAGCTTGCCAGACGCACGATTATGGCTAACCTTAACCTTAAATAAAAATAAAGACTACTGAGGCTAGAGGGCTGCAATCTGGTAGGTGTGATGATTGGAAGGTGGATGATGAACATACCCATTTGCAGCCTCTAGCCTCAGTAGTTGTTAAGATCTGAGGGCGGAGAGAAAAAGTGCAGATGGACGGAAAAAGCATCTCGACAGTTTTTTCTCTGACAGAGAACTAAAAGTGATGTTAAATTTCGTTTAATCAGATGCTTGTATAGGATCACTTATGATCAGGAATGTTATAACTTAATAATTTACCAGTAGAATATTTCTTATAGGGGTTAAACACTCTGGATGTGAAATTGATTTAATTTAGTTCACACATGGAAATGGAACTCCCTGCATATCAGATTACAATGAATTGGTTAGGAATTATAGCGTACTTCATACAGAATACGCACATTGAATTTTGAAAAAAAAAAAAAAAACTCAAAATGCAAAGCGAATACACCAGTTTAAAGCATGGACTCAATATTTCTCATCCATAGCCCATCTATAAATGCTAAAAAACAAAAAAAATACAAATCTAACTTGGTTTTAGAGTTTTGAAACTCGTTCCCAAAAAGCTTGATTTATTTATCCTTAATGCTGGGGGTCCTTCTTTAGATGAAATGTGCTCTTTATATTATTTTACCTTGAAATTTTTATTGACATAAAAAATCAATGAAGATAAAGAAAACTATTGCTTATCTTTTATCTAACAAAATGACAGAAAATTAGGCTTTGAACTTTTTTTTTTATTTTTCTTTTTTTTTTTTTTGGTAATTGAATTGCCATTTTGCAACAGAAAAAAATGATTTTTTATACAATACTAAAACTTGCCTCACAAACGATGGAGACCCACGTGTAAGCTAATAAAGTACCCGATACAAAATAAATAAAAGATCAGATGAACAGTATTACATCTACGCTCTTCCTTGCAAGATGAAAATCACATTCTCATATTTTTAAGCGACTAATTATTGCTCTATAACCAAACTGCATATATTCATTTACTGAACTGGAAAAACGATTCTTAACAAACGAAAGAAGCAGCTTAAGATAACGAAAATTTTTTTCGAACTAAAATGGCACTTTGCTCCACGACCCTCTATGAGAGCGGGAGAGAGGAAATATAACATCAATTAACCCCAGGGAAAGAAAGAGGTTGAATTCCTTCACAGGGAACCTCGATTTCCTGCTCTGATTTTTGTTACGTGGTCAGCGGAAATGAAGCCAATTAAGACAAGGGACTGAGTGCAGGAAAAGTGCTATAAAATTTCCGGAGATGTCCATCATTAGGTGCAAACATCTGTACTTCAAGGATACAGTGACTTATAATATATTATAATATTATATATATATATATATATATATATATATATATATATATATATATATATATATATATATTATATATATATATATATATATATAATGTGTGTGTGTGTGTGTGTGTGTGTGTGTGTGTGTGTGTGTGTTTCAACTCTAGAGAGCTTTTGAGGTTTTCAATATTTTTGAGGCAGATTTTTAGGAAAATGTAACGGGATAAACAGTGAAATGTATTGGAGCCAAATACAGGTTAACTGGACCAACAGACTCCGTCAGTTCAAAGGTCAAAGGTTACGTTTATCAAGATAAAAAATTAATCTATATTGTAACAGTGAATCTGTCACTCTGTCTCTTTCTGTCAGTTTGTTTGTTTGGTAGTCTGCCTTTTCAGTTTCTACATCCTTTAAAAGAAAACGGCTTATATGATATATTAGCATCGCACTATTACATTCTAGACACGACCTACCAATACCATATAGCACTTAATATGAAAGATCATATGAAGTACCTTATTTTCTTAACTGAAGTTCCTAATATCCTAAAAAACAAAAACAAAAACATTTCATATTTCCTAAAATAACGCTGCGTCAAGACTAAATGAATGATCGCACAACGACGCTGGTCTCTCCCACGCACTCGTAACTTTGTTAAGATGCTCTCTAAGACACCGTGGGTGCAAGGGAAGAAGACTGCATTTATTATCACGATAACGAGGAAGCTAAGCGTTGGACGCACGCAAATTCACCCCCAAGGAACTGAGGCGAAGGTTCCGATCTAATATATTCATTTCCTGCTTCGTAAGTTTACGCCTTTTCTTTCCTGCTATTCTGAGGTTTACTTTTTATTTTAGTATATTTTATTTTCGCTTCGCGTTCCCGATTGCTTGCTCGTCCAGAACAACTGCTTAAGAATTTGCTCTTGCAATTTTTTTTCTTTTAGGTTTCTTGAGTAAAATTTTTAATCTTACGAACAGGAAACCGAGACCGAAATCTCTCTCTCTCTTTACCAGTATTACTCAGCAATATCTATCAATTCAACGTCCTAAGAGAATAATAAGTATGCAGGAAATACTGTGTGTGTGTGTCTCTCTCTCGTTCTGCTGAGGAATTAACAAAAGAAATTTAGTTCGATAAATTTCAGGAGTCCAGATTCACTGACACGAACTCGAACATATACATGACCCTCTCTCTGTTTTCCTTTGAAGGAGGTTTTCAGTCACTCCCGGGAATCCCTTCCACCAGAGAGAGACACAGCAAAATGAAAAGGACTTTTCATGTCGGACAAATAAATGTTCGCATACGAAAAAAACTGCAAGTTTAATTCGGGGATATATATAGTATATATATATATATATAGAATATATATATATATATATATATATATATATATGTATATTAGAGTATATATATATATATATATATTATATATATATATATAATAATAAATCATGCACCAAATAAATATATGTATAAATATATTCCATATTCATTCTTATATCCTGTTTCCTCACGGCAGTAGAGTTACAATACATAGATATCCACCTATGTCTGAGAGTAATGAATTTCCCTCCTGGCCGAGTGGGAATCGTCGTTCAGTGCCAGAGCTCGAAGGGTCATGAAGGACTTTCTCCCTTCTCCTTGAAATTCGCTCTTCCTGGCCTTCCTTTATCCGAGTAGGTCAGCTTGGAGAATTACAGGTAAACGATACCATCTCATGCATTTAGTAAAGACAATGGTATTCAGCTGAATTGCTGACACACATGGATTATACACAAACACGCATGCATATGTGTATATATATATATATATATATATATATATATATATATATATATATATATATATATATATATATATATATATATATATATATATATGTATATATATATATTATATATATATATATATATATATATATATATATATATAATATCTGCGCTTGTTCTACGAAGTTAAACCTCTTAATATTAAGAATCGTATATTATTTATTTTTCTCCGTTCCATTATCAATTACATTCTAGTTAATGATTTACTGAATTACAAGTCACCCCAGTGTTCAACCGATTGGTACCTGTAAACGTACCTGATAACCCCGTGCCTCATGCAGTGTAATAAAGGAAGCATTTCCAAGCGTTTACCGAATGTGGAGAAAGTTGAAAGTGACGCTAAAAAGTTAACTAAGGTCAGCGTCGACATGCAGGCGATGTCGAATGCAAATTCAGTTATGTCAGCTGCCTATAGTTGAGGTGAAAGCTGGACTCATGCTCGTGCGATTGTCAAAGCTTTAATGAGGAAGAAAGAGGCCTGTTGCGGACCTTCGCACTAACAACCACCAACTGCTGAAAGCAGAGCTTACTGAGAGAACCTTGCACACAAGAATAATAATAATAATAACCGAGAGACAATTACTGTATCCATTTTAATGGTATACTAACCCATTCCACGCTACCTCGTCCTACTCTGCGGCCCAGCCA
>NC_087216.1:63311284-63333784 GCF_015104395.2 Macrobrachium nipponense
TATAAAATTATGTAAGTCAATAGCCATGAAGGAAAGTGAAACACAGAGTGGTGTTAGGCCTTTCGACTTACTGTCCTATACTTTGTCTCCGAAGATCAGTGATTCAATAGATTTTTATGTCTACGTAGAATCTCTGCCGATGAGTCCAAGCTTAGTAATACAGCGCCCGTTCAAATGCGTGTCATATCTGCTGACTGCAATAACTACTGGCCAATCTCTATTCTCCCTGTGCTCTCCAAAGTGGTTTGAAAAAATAAATGTTTTGCCTGATCGTCATAACCTTATGGGAAGCAGTAGTGCTTTAAATTTGACCGACGCCATTTTCAAGAGAATCTTGATAAGGGTTTTGGGTGTAGCGTTATTCAAATAGATTTTAGGCTGCTTTCGATATAGTAAATCATGAGACACTTATTTATAATCTTCAGAATCTTGTTTTAGGATGACTTCAAGATTTCCTTTCATGTACAAAGCAGCTAGTTGCTGTTGAGGGGATCTTTAGCGAACCAAGACCTATCGTGGCTGGAGTTCTCCAGGATAGTGCTCTTGGTCCGCAGTTCTTTTAAATGTATACAAATGATAGAGTCGTTGGCCTGGAAAGCAAGATTGTTCAGTCTGCCGATGATGCAAACTCGCAGGTGTAGGAAAGTTTCCTCGTATGAGAAATGAAGTTGCCATAGTCTCAATCATTTGTGCTTCCTTGACTAGATTTAAAGGGTTACCTCAACAGGTAGTGACCCTAGATCATTCCCACGAGAGGGAGAGAGAGAGAGAGAGAGAGAGATGAATATAAACAAGGAAACTAGAATACTATTTTATTCCCCCTTAATACACTGGATGCAGACTTGTCCTTCAGAACCGTTTCCGAAACCAGAGAATAAATTAAAAAAAATAAATAAATAAAATAAAACGCTAAAAAGAAAAATGGTCGAATGACAATCTGAATAAAAATGAAAAAAGCCATGAATATAGATCCGCCCTGAATATCTCCTGAGATCCAAGAAATATCTATCCGTGTCTCATAAAGAGGAACATTCATCCTGCCTAGCGGCATCCGAAGACAACAGACAGTCAAGATGACAGACACATGAACAGACAGGAACAGACTGCTCTATGGATGGGGATAGGGGGTGGGATGGCTGGGCCGCAGAGTAGGGACGAGGTAGCGTGGAATGGGTTAGTATACCATTAAAATGGATACAGTAATTGTCTCTCGGTTATTATTATTATTATTATTCTTGTGTGCAAGGTTCTCTCAGTAAGCTCTGCTTTCAGCAGTTGGTGGTTGTTGGTGCGAAGGTTCGCAACAGGCCTCTTTCTTCTTCATAAAGCTTTGACAATCGCACGAGCATGAGTCCCAGCTTTCACCTCAACTATAGGCAGCTGACATAACTGAATTTGCATTCGACATCGCCTGCATGTCGACGCTGACCTTAGTTAACTTTTTAGCGTCACTTTCAACTTTCTCCACATTCGGTAAACGCTTGGAAATCCTTCCTTTATTTCACTGCATGAGGCACAGGGTTATCAGGTACGTTTACAGGTACCATCGTGAACACTGGGGTGTGACTTGTAATTCAGTAAATCATTAACTAGAATGTAATTGATAATGGAACGGAGAAAAAATAAATGATATACGATTCTTAATATTAGAGATTTAACTTCGTAGAACAAGTGCAGATATATATATATATATATATAATTATATATATATATATATATATATATATATATATATATATATATAATCATAATATATATATATATATATATATATATATATATATATATATATATATATATATATATATATATATATCTATATATATATATAACACATATGCATGCGTGTTTGTGTATAATCCATGTGTGTCAGCAATTTAGCTTGAATACCATTGTCTTTACTAAATGCATGAGATGGTATCGTTTACCTGTAATTCTCCAAGCTGACCTACTCGGATGGAAGGGCCAGGAAGAGCGAATTTCAAGGAGAAGGGAGAAAGTCCTTCATGACCCTTCGAGCTCTGGCACTGAACGACGATTCCCACTCGGCCAGGAGGGAAATTCATTACTCTCAGACATATGGATATCTATGTATTGTAACTCTACTGCCGTGAGGAAACAGTATACGAATGAATATGTATATATTTATTCATATATTCATTTGGTGCTTGATTTATTATATACATATATATATATATATATATATATATATATATATATATATATATATATATATATATATATACATATATATAATCCCCGGAATTAAACTTGCAGTTTTTTTTCGTGTGCGAATTTATTCGGCGACATGAAAAGTCCTTTTCATTTTGCTGTGTCTCTCTCTGGTGGAAGGGATTCCCGGAGTGACTGAAAACCTCCTTACAAGGAAAAACAGAGAGTGGGTCATGTATATGTTCGAGTTCGTGTCAGTGAATTTATCGAACTAAATTTCTTTTGTTAATTCCTCCAGCAGAACGAGAGAGAGAGAGAGACAGTATTTCCTGCATACTTATTATTCTCTCAGGACGTTGAATTGATAGATATTGCTGAGTAATACTGGTAAAGAGAGAGAGAGAGATTTCGGTCTCGGTTTCCTGTTCGTAAGATTAAAAATTTTACTCAAGAAACCTAAAAGAAAAAAAAGTTGCAAGAGCAAATTCTTAAGCAGTTGTTCTGGACGAGCAAGCAATCGGGCGTACGCGAAGCGAAAATAAATATACTAAAATAAAAAGTAAACCTCAGAATAGCAGGAAAGAAAAGGCGTAAACTTACGAAGCAGGAAATGAATATATTAGATCGGAACCTTCGCCTCAGTTCCTTGGGGGTGAATTTGCGTGCGTCCAACGCTTAGCTTCCTCCTTATCGTGATAATAAATGCAGGCTTCCTTTGCGCCCACGGTGTCTTGGAGAGCATCTGAACAAAGTTACGAGGGCGTGGGAGAGACCAGCGTCGTTGCGCGATCATTCTTTTAGTCTTGACGCAGCGTTATCTTAGGAAATATGAAATGTTTTTGTTTTTGTTTTTTAGGATATTAGGAACTTCAGTTAAGAAAATAAGGTACTTCATATGATCTCTTCATATTAAGTGCTATATGGTATTGGTAGGTCGTGTCTAGAATGTGATAGTGCGATGCTAACATATCATATAAGCCGTTTCTTTTAAAGGATGTAAAAACTGAAAAGGCAGACTAACAAACACACAAACTGACAGAAAGAGACAGAGTGACAGATTCACTGTTACAATATAGATTAATTTTTTATCTTGATAAACGTAACCTTTGACCTTTGAACTGACGGAGTATGTTGGTCCAATTACATTTCACTAGTTTATCCCGTTACATTTTCCTAAAAATCTGCCTCAAAAATACTGAAAACCTCATAAGCTCTCTAGAGGTGAAACACACACTTACACACACACGCGCGCACACACACACACACACACACACACACACACACACACATATATATATATATATATATATATATATATATATATATATATATATATATATATATATATATATATATATTTATATTATAATGTCACTGTATCCTTGAAGTACAGATGTTTGCACCTAATGATGGACATCTCCGGAAATTTTATAGCACTTTTCCTGCACTCAGTCCCTTGTCTTAATTGGCTTCATTTCCGCTGACACGTAACAAAAATCAGAGCAGGAAATCCAAGGTTTCCTGTGAAGGAATTCAACCTCTTTCTTTCCCTGGGGTTAATTGATGTTATTAGTTCCTCTCTCCGCTCTCATAGAGGGTCGTGGAGCAAAGTGCCATTTTAGTTCGAGGAATTTTCGTTATCTTGAGCTGCTTCTTTCGTTTTAAGAATCTTTTTCCAGTTCAGTAAATGCATATATGCAGTTGGGTTATAGAGTAATAATTGGTCGCTTAAAAATATGAGAATGTGATTTCATCTTGCAAGGAAGAGCGTAGATGTAATACTGTTCATCTGATCTTTTTATTTATTTTGTATCGGGTACACTTTTATTGCAGCTTACACGTGGGTCTCCCATCGTTTGAGGCAAAGTTTAGTATGATATAAAAATATTTTCTGTTCAAAAGGCAATTCAATTAAAAAAAAAAAAAAAAAAAAACGTCAAACCTAATTTTCTGTCATTTGTTAGGTAAGAATAAAATAGTTTATCTTTATTGATTTAAGGTCCATAAATATAAAGAGCACATTTCATCTAAAGAAGGACCCCCAGCATTAAGGATAAATAAATCATGCTTTTTGGCACGAGTTTGAAAACTCTAAAACCAAGTTAGATTTGTATTTTTTAGCATTTATAGATGGGCTATGGATGAGAAATATTGAGTCCATGTTTTAAACCGGTGTATTCGCTTTGCATTTTGAGTTTTTTTTTCAAAATTCAATGTACGTATTCTGTATTAAGTACGCTATAATTCCTAACCAATTCATTGTAATCTGATATGCAGGGAGTTCCATTTCCATGTGTGAACTAAATTAAATCAATTTCACATCCAGAGTGTTTAACCCCTATAAGAAATATTCTACGGGTAAATTGGGAGGTTATAACATTCCTGATCATAAGTGATCCTACAAAAGCATCTGATTAAAACGAATTTTAACATCACTTTTAGTTCTCTGTCAGAGAAAACTGTCGAGATGCTTTGTCCGTCGTCCGCACTTTTTCTCTCCGCCCTCAGATCTTAACAACTACTGAGGCTAGAGGGCTGCAAATGGGTGTGTTCGTCATCCCCCTTCCAATCATCACACCTACCAAATTGCAGCCCTCTAGCCTCAGTAGTCTTTATTTTTATTTAAGGTTAAGGTTAGCCATAATCATGCGTCTGGCAACGCTATAGGACAGGCCACCACTGGGACATGACTGTAAATTTCATGGGCTGCACGCATAATTTATTTTTTTTTTATTACAGAACTGACGCAAGGACAAGGATAACCATGTGAAGTATTTCTGTTAGTTTATATTTGTATTTTCGTTTTCGTTTCCATTTAATACCTTGTGCCATGACTGGCCCCCACCCCCACCCCAGAAAAAAAAAAAAAAAAAAAAAAAAAAAAAAAAGGCAGCCTATTTGAACCCTGGGGTCTAACTCATTATGTTACTTAACCACTTGTGTCGATTGTTTTGGAACGTGCTTTGCCTCCGGCTGGATAGATAGGTAGGTATATGGATATAGTATACAGAGAGAGAGAGAGAGAGAGAGAGAGAGAGAATATGTGGTCTTCGAAAAATATCTTTAAATGATATGTATGAGGAAATCCTATTGTAATGAGGCGTTAAATTTATCGAAGTTATATTTATATATATATATATATATATATATGTATGTATACATGTATACATATATATATATATATATATATATATATATATATATATCCTATATATATATATATTTATAATTGATAATGATTTAATATAGCATCCTCGGGCAGGGTCGTTTCGTCAACCTCTTAAAGACAAAAACGTCTCTTCATAGATCTCAGATCGGGACATGGGGCAGGATCCATCTCCATTTTGTCATTCCGTTCTTCTTAACACATAATAATAATAATAATAATAATAATAATAATAATAATAATAATAATATAATATGTCCCGACACCCTTCAATCAAAGCCAGCCATGAAGCCCTTTGTTTCCAGCTCCTCCCTTGTTAATGAGAATTTCTTTTCCAAGTGGTCGTTAAGACCCTCTTCCCCGGAAAGACAAAAGCTGTCCTTGGTCGAATGAGGTCACGAGACGAGACGAGGGAAGCTGACCACCTCTCCAGCGCTGCTCAGTGGGCCTGCAGCTGCCTCTCATTCACGTGCCTATGGGATTGGGGTCCTTCAGAGGCAAAATAGTTGATCCTTAGCTCGCGAGTGGGGTGGAGGGCGAGGGGTGCCATTGGCTTGGTTTTAACATTTGTATTCCTTGTTTTTCTAATGCCATCTTTGTTACTGAAGCGCATGTTCGATCTTTTTAGTGTGCTGCATAACCTGATGTTTTGTTTTGTTATAGGACATGTAAATTTTATTCTAACTGAATTCATTTCGTCATTTTCTTTAATGCACGCGCGCGCACAAACATACACACTCAGATATATATATATATATATATATATATATATATATATATATATATATAATATATATATATTTATATATATATATATAATATATACTACACACACACACACATATATATATATATATATATATATATAATATATATATATATATATTATAATATATATATATATATATATATATATATATATATATATTATATATGTGTGTGTGTGTTTGTGTGTGTGTGTGTGTGTGTGTGTGTGTGTGTGTATTAATATTTGCCCTTACGTTGCCCTCCAGACTTTCTTTCTTCCTGAAATAGCCTAGGTGTGCCTTCTGCTCTATATTCCAATCTTATTTATCGGTTTTAATTATTCTAAGACAATTGTAATGTTTGAGTTTTCCTCTTTTATCCGAGGTCCTTGTGATTTTATATTTGCAAATTTGTTTGTGATTTTAGCCTTGAAAATGGACTTGTTGTCCAGAACGTCGGCAATTATAATAAGCCACAGGAATTTCGAGTACTCTCTCATTTGTCGCTCTTCGATTATATATACAGGGTGTAACACAAGTTATGCAAATATTTGGGGAAATGAAACAAGAAGTCATTCTGAGCATAAAATGTTTTAAGGCTTCGGTTACCGATGAGGCGAATTTAAAAAATAACCGTTATCATTAAATGGTTCAAGTGAGATGACACTCACGGGATGTCGGAGTACCGCACGGCTATGGGGAGGGGAGGGTGGGGGAGGGAGGAGCTAACTAATCCTTCACTTGTTACTCTAAACTGCCTCGCTTTTCCGCCAAGAGCGTGTTGGGTTACAAGTGTCAAATTCCTTATTCATTTTGTGAGCAAGAAACTGGAGGCAACGACTTAACAGTAATGTGGAATGTGCAGATATAATGTTTATTGATGGGTTTTCCCAACAATGAACTCCACTGCTATAAAAAATGGAAATCGGCGATTAGGCCGATGTGAATAAAATGCTTCCAAATTAAATGTATTTTTAGACACTGAACAAAGGGGAAATATGCAAGTATCATCGAAACCTTCTTCCTCAATATCAATGGTATTCACTGGATTCCGATAAAGAAAAGAAAGCAAGCTTAATGGAATCTCCCCTCCTTCAAATTTTTAAAACGTATTTTCAAAAAAATCTCTCGTACTCCATCAAAAGTATTCATCATAAGCCAAGCAAAGGGAAAATTATACTTAATGAAAATGTCTTCGCCTCTGTCAGATGAAAAAGAATGGGAACATTATGGAAAAATTCACTTTCTTCAGTCTTTCCTGAGGAAAGGAAGGTATTGGTGTATGTATTCATGCAGTCATCGAAAGAGGTAAAAAAAGCTGTTGTTGTTCAAAGTGCAGTAACCTCCCCACCTGCATTCCCTCGTCATCATGATTGCTGTCATTATCATTCATTCAGCATAGGCCTAGTCCTGAGTCCAGATTCAACAATTCCGTGACATTTACACTACTTTCTTGATACGTAAAGCTAATCATTGAAAACTGAGTACAGTGAAGTCTGTTCACGGGTGATTTACTTATTGAAGGGACTGTAATGTTACATTTTTCATTAACCTGCGAGAAAAAAAAATCATTATTAAAAGACAAGTAATCCGTTACATTATGTACTTCATCATGCCTTCCCCTGCTACCCCCCACCCCCCATCCATGACTACTTAGACGTCTAGACGTCGTGCACGAATGTTGGCTGAGAGCAGCGTTAAGGAAAACGGTTATTTTAAAAATTCGCTTCACTGATACACGAAACCTTAAACTAAATGCATATGTTTTATTGAATATTTTCTGCTCAGAATGACATTTTCTTTAATTTCCCGAAATATTTGCATAAACTCGTTTTACATTATATATATATATATATATATATATATATATATATATATATATATATATATATATATATGTACACACACACAATATATATATATATATATATATATATATATATATATATATATATGTATAGTGTATATATCTATATATATATATATATATATATATATATATATATATATATATATATATATATATATATATATATCTTTAAACCTATTGTATAAGGTAAAATGATTGTATTATTTAACTGTACAATCACTCTGTGATTCTATACAGCACAGCAGAGCACATACAAATATAGCATGACTTGAAAGCACGTAATGCATGTTGTATGCTAAAACATTATGTTAAGGTATAAAATATATGATTTTATTATAATTCACGGATTTCCTTTGAATAATTTTATTTTTATGAGTAGATCAAGTCAAATAAAACTGTATCTTAATCGTTCTAAATATTTGACAAATGTTCCAGAAAGTAAGGGCAAAGGTGGCATTTGAAATGACATGAGAGTGAAGAAGTTTATAAATTACTTAATCCAATCAAAGAAAAATACAAGTTTTCCTGTTCTCACGGGAATCTGAAACAACCCAACGTCTCCCAGACATCACCGACAACACACAATCAACGACGTCGCGTTCCAATGTTTATCTATCATGATTACGATTTATTTAGAGGTTTGTATATAAATATATCTAGACAAATAATTTTGTGAAGAATAAATCTCACATGTCTGGACTCAAGATGAAAGGATCACTCAGCTGAAATGCTGTGATCACTCTCTGTCTCTGTCTCTCGCTCCTTACGCATATATATATATATATATATATAATATATATATATATATATATATATATATATATATATATATATAGATATATATATATATATATACATACATACATACATATGCTTATGCATAGCTTATACGTACTTGATAATTTATACCGGTATCCCTCTTTAACATATCAAATAAATGGTCATTCTAGCTATAGGTTCCAATAACACAGACCACCCATGGGGTGTGGCTGAAAGTTTCATGGACGGCGGCTGAGAGTTTCCTGGGCCGTGGCTGGGATTTTCATAAAGCATTAAACGCTGTACAGAAACTCAATCGCCGTTGTTTTACTTGTTTTCATTTGAACTGAGATCATTCACCCTGGATCTGCTACTCTCACTCAGTGAAAGTGGAAAAGAGAACAAATGACTGTCATTTGCGACGCTTATGTCAAAAGAAGTTATTTTTAGTCATCATTCGCAAGTCTGGGCATCTCTCCATTTTCCGAAGAGGAGATTTGGAACTCCTTTCTCTCTCATTTCGGGAAAAGGGAGTAAGCAGAATGAAGGAGAAGACGACGAAAAGAAACGGGAACGTCCGCTGAGATCTGAAACAAAAGTTGTCGCAAAGTATGACACCTATCGATGGGAAATGCCCGTCCAGTTTTGATGTATTCATCGACTTTCACAGATAAAAGTCTCTCTCTCTCTCTCTCTTTCTGTCAGTGGAAACCACTCCTTTTAATATTGTTGTCGTATCCGTCCATTTTCCTTACGCTAGAAAAATATAAAAGGGAAGAATATTTTTATTGGAGAAAATAGAAACTTCAATTTTTGAGTTACTTCTCTCAAGTGTCGACTTTCGACGAGAGTAAAAAAAGAGCAATTGGCTCCAGTCTCCACCTTTTTCTTTCTCTTTCATTTTACTTGTTTTCATTTCGGGGTTGACCTTTGACCTGTACCTTTCATGTCTGTCTTCTCTCAGGGTATCATGTTTTCGTTTCTTGGATAAGGCTTTATTATTATTATACCTTTTTCTATTTTATTTAGCAAAATTCCTATTCTAATCAATTACCAACAAGGTCAAAAACTTAGCAAAAGTTTGTTGCCTGATTTTTGTATTGTAGACCACATAGCATACTAGTTTCCTGATGGTCTTTATTAAATCAGTACAATATTCAAGTTAATTTTTAATTGGCATATTTGTATAAGAAAGGCGTGATCCGACCTCCAGCTTCGTTGGGACGCATGCAAGATTTTCTTATCACACACAAACATGATAGTACTAACTTAACGTACATTGCAACATGCTAAAATCTATGTCAAATAGAACCTTGTTTCACCAACGAAGATTAAAATAAATACTTTGTATTTTATTACAAATAATGTTTCTGTACTGTTTAACATGCACATTATTTATTTTTTACATTTTCATTCAAATAAATAATTCATAAACATCCTATCCTAAAATTCCTGTATCTGTAACTCTACGCGAAACACCTTTTTCAGACCTTTTTAGGCTCTTCCACAGAGAGCTTTCCTAACCCCCCCACCCAACAAGAACAACAACAATAACATCAGTGTAGTTTGCATTACGCGAAAATTACAACATTATTTTTCTATGATAATATAGTGTTTAAAATATTTCTTACCTGAGGGTCTTTATCAAAATCTATTCAGATTTCAGATTAGATTTTAAATATGGTATTTAAGTACATATATCAAATATGTTATAAACTATGTTACCGGTGTATTATGGTTTATTCACTTAGCGCTGAGAGGATCTAGTGTTGGTCTCTGGTGGAGGTCCCCAAAGGGGCTGTTTCTGTCTCTTCTTTGTTGATGGTGTCATTTGAGGCAGCTGGGCTTCCCTGTCACCAGAAGTGAGGATTATACCAATCCCTGCCTTAGGTTTAGTAATGTATATCTTATTGACCCCAGTTTATTCGATTTCATTTCATTTCCACGGTTTCTGTTTCACTTTAGTGTATTTTACTTTCGAATGTTTTTGTTATGGATAATAATAATCTTACTATAATGGACGTTATCTCCGTAGGGGGGTAGCGCCGTCAGTGTACCTCATTCGGTGCAATATAGGCATTACCTAAGGTTCTTTGCAGTGTCCCTTCGGCCCCTAGCTGCTACTACTTTCATTCCTTTTACTGTACCTCCGTTTATATTCTCTTTCTTCTATCTTACCGTCCACCCTCTCCTAACTATTGTTTCATAGTGCAACTGCGAGTTTTTCCTCCTGTAACACCTTTCAAACCTTTTACTGTCAATTTCCATTTCAGCCCTTAATGGCCTCTGTTGCCACAGAGCTTGGCATAATGCCAAAAATCTATGTAAATCAAATCAAATAATGGACGTTATATCTGTCTGCCCGTCCGTCTGTCATTCAATCACGGCCAAACGGCTGGTCTGATGGGCATGAAACATGGCAGGGTTATAGTGGGGACCCCTAAGATAGTTTATAATACGGTTTCATCCTACCTCTCACCTTCCGAAAAGGGTGGCATTGAGAAGGGATTCCCTGAAATGGAGCTGGTTCTGCCCGTGAAACGGGAATGGTTATGCCCGTAGACTAAGTTACTTTACGAATTGATCATACATAATTTCTGTATACATATGATTATCATTTGGAAAAGGATACTATAGGGTAAACATCAATGACGTCAAAGACAGTGGGGTTTGAGAAGATGGTTGACAGAGAGAGAATGAGAGGGAGAGGAAGTGAGAGAGAGTAGACATGGTGATAGGGAGAAAAAAAGAGGAAAAATGATAGGGAGGGTTAGAGATAGACAGAGACAGAGAAGAGCGAGTGTTTGGGAGAAGAGAGAGAGAGAGAGAGAGAGTTGGTATTAGTGAGAAGAAAGAGGGAAAGCGGCATTGATGGTTGGAGAGAGGTGTTAGGTAGAGAGAGAGAGAGAGAGAGAGAGAGAGAGAGAGAGAGAGAGTTGGTGTTAGGTAAGAGAAAGATGGAAAAGAGAGAGGGAGAAAAATGTATGTATGGATGTGTGGTATACATCTGTATGAAGTATTAAGAAGGTTCCCAGAAACCTCACCATCCTGCACACAGTGCACCAGACAAGTATAACCTTCATCACTTCTCAAGGAATAAAAGATGTTTTCGACTCTCTAGACGCAGCGATTCTCAACTAGGGTTCCGCGGAACCCTTGGGTTCCTTATTCCATCATCAGGGTTCCATGGAACCCTGGGTTTCCTCATTCCATCATCAGGGGTACCGCAAGGCCTTGAAATCAATATGTACTGCAAATGACGCTGATCTGAATTAACACAGCTCGAATAGCAGTGTAGATATTATATGATTTTTTATTAAGTAATTTACACATATAATATATATATATATATATATATATATATATATATATATATATATATATATATATATATATATATATATATATATATATATATATATATATATATATATATATGATATGTATATATATATAAATATATATATATATATATATATATATATGATGATATATAAATATATATATATATATATATATATATATATATATATATATATATATATATATCTATATATAGTGCTGTGGATAAAGGTTCCCTAGGATATGACAAACTGTTTCAAGGGTTCCTTGAAGGTATAAAGATTGGAATCACTGCCCTATAGATACTAATCCGACCAACCATTGGAAGTCTTTCCCGAAAGTTTTCTCTTATCAGTGCAATAAACGTCAGTCGGCTCCCTCTTTAGATCAGCTTTATTTGAGACTGTCGCCGAAGGTAAACTGATTCCTGGAAGTTTATCTTTTTTATTTATGCCGATGTTCCTTGTTCTATAGTGCACTGAGCAAGGGAGGAAGGAAGCTTCCAGTTGATGCTGCAGACATCATGAGCGTCGAACGTGCAATGCTTTGAGTGTCTCTTTCTGAATGGATGGGGAGAAATTGGGTGTTAATCATTATTTTTTATTACATTGATAAAACTTCTCGTGTTTATTTTTTCCTAACCCTTTATAAAACACCTTTGCGAAGATAACCAAATCTTGAACAATCGGATAAATAAAACTAGTGTATTAAAGTAATGTCAGATTTGTCGTATTGGGAAACAAATTGTTGTACTTAATAAGAGTAAACTTACATTTTTCTTGTATAAAATCATTGTAAATTACCAGTCGATGTGTTTTGCCCAAAAGGAACAAGACGTCCACCGCAGGGCAGCGGCTGCTGAACCCTTAATGCAAAAATGCAGACTGACCAAGGAAAGAATTTGCCGGAATAGCCAAAATTCCTTAGACAAATGACACACAAAAGCTGAGTTTTTGTTTTCCGCTGCTTAATGGAAGCGGTCAGGAACTAATTACATTAATTAGTGCTATAAAAAGGACAGGCTTGGATCTTTTTTTACGAGACTTTAGATTTCCTGTCTGGAATTTCGGTAACTGGCTTGGGAAAAAGAGAGCAATTTAAACAGAGAAAACATTGTTGGAACACTGGTGTAAGGGATACTGGGAGTTCATTCAGTAAACGAATTGATCTAAGGGACACTCGTGTAGGGAATTCATCGAACACTTCTTTCACACATTTGTTATGTTATCATTGATGACAGTAAATACATACATACATACATACATATCTGGTGATTTTTTTTTAAAGAACATGGTGACCGTCAGAAGCAAGATTTTTCGAAGTTTTCTTTCATATTGAATAATATTTCCTAAACATGATTTACACGTAATGATTTATAGACTAAGCAAAGCTAATAAGAAGAGAAAAACAAAGTTTAGAATGTTACGAAGAAAAATATTCCTATGACAAGTCAGTAATCGATACTTTTGGTAAAAATACGTAGAGATTAGGTAAGTTATTTTTTCATATTTTTTCAGCTAAAATACATTCATAATTGATGAAGAATTGATGTATTCATATAATATTTTTTTCAAAAAACAGGAAAACACGCGAGACACCTTCTTGCCCTGGACGCTGCGGTGAGTACTAAGCATTATATTCGCGAATTTTGTAGGTAGCAACTTTTAAAGGAAAAACATTGCTCTCTAATTTCTGAGATTTCGCTTTTTAATTTAAACACAAGTATTTTAGATTGGAAAAATCTCAAAATAGTTGTTCTGTTTCGCGTAGTATCGTTATCTCCATATTATAATAGGCTTGGCCGTTAGCCATTTCTCGTAACAAAAATTAAAGCATTTCTTTTTATATTTTTTTTTTAAATAGACGTTTGACGATTTACCAACAACATCATCATCATCATCATCTTATACACTGAATAGTATGGCCGTGTGGATGCCGTTGAAATTGTCTTGTAGTTTTCCAGTCTCTCGAATGATTTCTTCGTAGCAGCAGGTAAATTATACAGCAACTGTCCAACAGGAGGAGCCACCCCAGCCCCTCCCCCACCAAAGCTTTGCCAGCCAATCAAAAACCTCCAGAACTTCTGTCAGCTCGCTTGCGGGTGTAAGTACGGCACAGGTGTAGTGCCTCAGGCATCATTCGCCTTTAGAGAATGATAGAAAGTTCTACCGAAACGTTAGGATATAAAACAAATATTTTGCAGCTGCTGTATAATTAGCTGCTGCTACGAAGAAACTCGATCAAGATTTTGAGAAATCACTTTTCTAAGTAAACAGCAATACAGACGGCCATTCTATTCAATGAATTTTGTATGAGAAAAAGTCTTCTTCGGATATTATCAGGTGAGGAACTGTTATCCCAAAACAAAACCTCAACGTTTCAATATCCTTTGTACAATCTTCAGATACTGAGTTTCCCGCTTGTGTTTGTCTGTAGGAAATCAGCTAAGATGTTAAGATATGATATAAAAAGACGTAAATTTAAACGGATTAAATGATTTCCTGCAATTTTACTTAATTTTATCATATTTCAGTTTGTCGAATGTGTTTTATCTAACGTTTTTTGAAAAAAAAAAACAATTATAGAACAAATGTCTTTATCTCTTGACACTATTGTCATAATCGTTTAATCTCCAGCGGTTACCATTAGAAACCCTACACCACTCTCTCTCTCTCTCTCTCTCTCTCTCTCTCTCTCTCCTCTCTCTCTCTCTCAGATGAGATTCCTTTAAGGCATGGGTTACTCCATTTTCCTGTATTTTTCACTGAAGATTTAATTCAACTAATTTGGAAATAAAGGTCCGAGATCAATCGGGGAAAGCAGCAATCTCGTCGTTTTCAGCATCTGATTTTAACTAACTTAATTCTCTTAGAGTTCTTCCTCGAGCGGAGAGGAATCTTTATAGAAATGAATTACGGGGAAGTCTTGGGTCAACGAGTTAAGGGTTCTCTTTTGTCACAGTTGCGCTGAACTGTGTGGGTTCTTTAACAACCAACCTACTACTTAAAGAGGATGACCTTTGTTAGCAAGTGATAACATAAGTAAAATCATACCAATTTATTTAACACTATAGTAATTAGGATCAATTTAACACAAAAGAAGGTATGCAAATGACATAAACAGCTTTCATGCTACATCTAAGCAAAATTGGTATATAGGTGCTGAATGACGAGCCCGTCTTTGCCCATCCACTAGAGCTGTGAGCTGTGATCCGCTGTGGGTGGCAAGAGTGGTGCCACGGACCCACAGGAATCGTAGACAACTTACACCAAGAAGCTCGAACTGTGGTATACTGCACCAAAAATGGTCACTGGAACTAAATACAGCACTCGCATAATCAGTCCATTCGTAGTGTCGGGTCCTCTACGTTGGGAGATATATTAAGAAAATCCACAAAGGTAACAAAATACCACACAGGTAACAATACCCCCCCACGCAACAACAGAACCACACGGGTAACAACCACACAGGTAACTGAGTTTTCCCAAGTTCACAAGCATGGGAGCACCCAACATCACGTAGCGTTAGACAGAGAATGAACGACCCCGAACACTCGGTTCCAGTGTCGAAGAAGTCTCAAGAACTTGGCTGCCTAATAAACACTTAACGAGCCCAGTAACCACCGACACGCTAGTTACAAACTTTAAATGTATTCAGCGATATTATTGGAACATTATACACTAATAAATATTAAATGTGTCATCTTTATTTGAGCATGTTATAAATGAAGACCTCACACAGAGAGGTTATTACAGTACGTATATTTTTATAGATATTCACATTGTTAAATACTTACATATTTGCATACACATCTATATATATATATATATATATATATATATATATATATATGTATGTATGTGTGTACACATACATAGATATGAGTCCATTGTGAGAAAGAGATAAATAAACAATGAAAACCTTACTGTAGAGAAAAGATAAAAACCAATCCGTTAATTAATAAAAGCTTCTGTATAAACACTCACAAAGTTTTACTATTGGAGTCTCGCTAATTAAAATGAAATGAAAGATTAGGCAATAATGAAAAGGACTTGGAATTGTCTTTCCCCTATATATATATATATATATATATATATATATATATATATATATATATATATATATAACATCGCCGATAAAGGGAAGAGGACACACACGATGTACAAGCTGTCTTTATTCCAACCTTTCGTATTTGTCTACATAATTATATCATCAGGGCTGTTAAAATGGAATATTATTAAAATATCTTGCAAAGTGGTTTAATAACTATGTCCCCCCTCAAAAAAATTGATAACTTATTTTTACAAAACCAAGAAATATATTATATATAGACACAACACACCACACACCATATATATTATGATTATATAATACAATAGATATTAATATAATATTATATATATAGATATATAATACCATATATATATATAATAAATTATACGTTATAGATATAGATTAATAATTAGAATATATATAGAATATATATGTTACATATACTATATATATATAGATATAGATATAATATATATATATATATATAAATATATATATATATATATTATATTATATTGTAAAGAAGTTAATAAACCTATGATCCGAAAAATTAGAAATTGTAATTAATAAAAACCAAATAGATATATATAATAGATATATCTATATAATGATATATAATAATATAATATATACGTATATTATATTATATATATATATATATATATATCAATAAATATATTGTATTAATTATATTAATATATAATATATATATTATATATATATATACGCCCAATGGAATAAAATTTTAGAAAATACATTTAGTTAAGAAAAGATTTTAAAGTTCTCCAGGCCCTGATATTCTGTTTCTTTGGCCGATAGCCCAGTGTTGGTTACAAGTTCCAATGCCGAGGAAACCGAGGCCAGTGTGTCGTTAGGCCCCAACTCTTAGACCCCCAGCCTAAAGGCTCGGTACCGATTCTCTTCCTAACCTTCCCGAATTTTCAGGGGGGGGGGGGGGACCGCCTGGTTTGGCGTGGCACCCCGGTGGTTTCTTGCAATGGGGTCCATCCCTTCAAATCAAAAGCAACAGAACTATTACAGTAAACTGAAAAATGCAAAAAATAGCAGTGAACGGAGCTAACAAGAGCACAAGATGAATAAGGACCGACCTTGAGGGATAGTGACAGCCTATTAAAAACTAAACCAGAATTAAAAATTAAAAAAAATACACAAGTCAACGCGACAGACAAAGTTGGGGCTAATAAAATGTGATTCCCAGAATAAACAAGGGTCTTGAGGGTTGGTGATTGTTGGCCTTCAGATGCACAGAAGACTTTATTGTCAATAATAATGTTATTTTACCCCAAATTTTCGGAGTAGTTCCTAATATCGAATAATGTTCTGGGTTTGAAGTTTTGCTACCATAGTAAGAAAACCTGCGCCACGATGAGAATCGATTACGCACCTTAAGGAGGCCTGTTCTGGTGGATACCCATATCAGTCCCTTGTTTGTGGACATTCAGGGAAGAGTAGACTTATAAAACAAACACAGTGGACATATAACTTGATAATCGCTCCTAGTTGTTTTTTAAAGAGTGAACTGAAGGTGAAAGGGTTCGTTAGGAATTAGATGAAACATACAACCCAGGGCAAAAAAAAGCGTTCCTGAACTTAATTTGCGTAAACTTTTGTGGAATCTGAAGTCATGAGTAAACTATAAAGGCATGAATAAAACTTCCTTTTTGAGTATGTTAAAACTTTTGGGCATTGATGAAATGGAATGTTTGTTTAGTAGTTTGCCTACAATTTTGCCTATTACACCATATTTGCAAGGAAAACAAGTTATAATTTTTTAAACAAAAATCAATAAAAAATGTTTAATTCCATTATTTGAAAAGGCTTCCAGTTCGACGGAAAGGACACGAGGGCTGCCTGTGGGGAAGGGTTTAGAAACGGGGTTGGATCTAAAATCAGGCCATAAAACATGAAACGATAGTTAATGGTATTTAAAAACTGTCGTTTTGTCTGAAAACCAGAAACTGTCCAGGAGAATGCGGTAGACGGTCCTCTGCCTCTTTCTCGGATAGTGAACTTTATGTTTTGGTGTATTATTATACTGACATTTTCTAACGAAGAAGGTCGGCTTCATTTCCACGTTTAAAGATGACGAACATATCGTCAAACAAACCTGGAATAAAAAAAAAGGAGCAGAAGGAATCTTAAAAGGGCAATTAATCGAAAACAGGGCTCCTCCTGGGAGCACATGAAGATATTAGCAAAGTTGGGGCCAAGAGCGGGGAACCCATGGCCATTGCCCTCCTTACTTGTTCGGAATAATACACCATTAGAGATTAAAAAGGCAGTGGTGACCAGCACTGAGAGTTTAGTTGTGAAATGCTTGCGATTATTAAAATGGTTAAAAAGTAGAAATCGTGAACAAAATGACAAACATCTGGTTAAGAACTCATTTCAGTAGTTTCTGCGACAGGGATAGTTATTTAGTAAAACTAATGACTCTTACGTCGAGGACTTGGCCAAATGAATGATTATTCAGGGAATATTGTCGACGAACTGCTTTTCTTGAGTTGCAAAGAGTTATTAAACTGAATATTTAAATTCTTAGGTTAGATGCCTCCAGAACAATGGATTACAAGAAATTGACGTTTAGATTATAATTTGATGGTTTAAACGAAGCAAGGAGAAGTCTAAGGTGAAACGTCTGGTTTTATAATTTTTCGACAGGCCGTAAAAGGATCCCAAACGAAAGACTCTGTCGAAACAAAAGATCTTGAATAAAGACATAGTTGCAGTCGGTGATAACCTTTTCCTTCCTCAGAGACCCTAAGGGAAAACCGTTGTACTTTATCTTCAATTTTAAGGAATATTATAGTGCTCAGACGTCCCGATTAAGTTCAAAATTGTTTGGGCTGTCGTTTAACAAAAAACTTTCCATTTTGCGAGAGGGACTTGCTCGCACCTTGTTGAGCATCACAGTACCTGTTACCTTCATCAGGTTGGATTATATATGGTGTGTGTGTGATTGTCTGTGTGTGTGGTACATCAGTATATAACACATCATATGCATATAGATATATTAGTTATGATATATAGAATATATATATAATATATGATATATATATATATATATATCTATATATATATATATAAATTATAAATTATATATATATATATAGATATATATTAAAAATATATATATATATATAATAATATAATGGTAAGTAAGTAAATAGCCACATGAAAGGTGAAGAATTCAAAGACCAGCGGTACCAAGCGCTTTAGTTGTATTGGTACGTACTTTCTTCGGGGTACAAAGTAAAATAAATAAATGTATGAAACATAAACATAAGAAAATTTCACAGAACAAAGATCAAAGCCATTAAACAAGCAAATTATCATTACAAATTGTCCACTACCAAACAAGTAAGGAATACTTTGAAAGTGCGTTAAGAACTGAAACTGCCAGTTAGTTATAACAGGCTTGTTGCTAAAAAGGTGACATTGTATTTCCCTACCAATTTTATAAAACAAGGGGGTAAACTATCTAATTTAAAAAAGAAAAAAATCTGAAACTCAGTATTCAGTAGTTGATCGTTTTAAACTGCTTAATAAAATGCAGGATTCAGGTTTATGTTTTCTTTTTACAATATGGTTACAAAATATTACTTCAGATGCATTTTTTCCAGTCTATAATATGGTTAAAAATCATTCAATTGTGGGTACAAATTAAAGCACTCGTTCGACTTTTTGACATGTTCTAACTGCGTAACGGTCGTTGTTTTAGACGGTAATCTAGGTTCTTTACCCCAGTTTGACCAAGGTAGTTGTGAATTACAAGCCCAGCACAACGGGAATCGTGGGTAAATGCAGTCCTACTAGTTTTGTTTTGGGGAATTACGCACAACTGATATTGTTTTGAACGTGTTCCGAATTTTTGAATTTTTTTATACCACATTTATATTGAAAAAATTTTCAGTAATTTTCTGAATAAAAGAAAGATTGACAATTATATGGCAGCTGTTAAGAAATATTTTCTCTCAACAAAAGGCTCCCGATTGTTAGTGTGGAATAAAAAAATTTATTTTTAGCTTTCTGCAAAGATTTGTCAATTAAAAACTTTGGGCATATTTAAACCTATTTCCTACGTCATTAAATTTTACAATTCTCGGAGTCTAGGAATTCCGGACTGCAAATCCCGTAGTGACCCTTAAAAACATGCTACAAAAAAACTGAGGAGTTTTACATTAAAACAGGGTGGTCTGGAATAATAGTGGATATATGAAACACACATTGGTAGGTTTTCCTGTAAACATCAAACACAAAGTTCTATACCCTTAATTCTATGAACCAAAACATCTAAAAACAGGAGGGTAATGACAACAAATTATGTTTTCTTCTTCAACGGTGAATTTAATTAAAAGAAGGTACCAAATTATTTAACTTTTCTAAAAATATGTTCAAATGTTTTCGCTCATGGGGACAAACCCAAAAACAGAATAATGTCATCAACCATATCGAAACCAAAGTAACCCCCTTAGGCAAAATGACCGGGTAATATTTTTACTTCAAAAAATTCCATATACAGGTGCTAAGTACTGGGGAAAGGGGATTTCCCATAGCCATTCCAAACTTTTGATGGTAATAATTTCCGTTAAAAACAAACTTGCAATCTTTAACGCATAATTTTATCAATTCTAAAATTTTGTCAGAAGCCAAAGGTAAAATATGCTTTGTTAATTCGTCAGGTAAAAAGTTCAACAAATCATCAACTGGAACTTGGTAAATAATAAGAGGTAACATCAAAACTGATCATTTTAAAGTCGTAATTAACGTGAGCATTACTGATTTTTTCAACAAAATCGGTATTATTCTTTAAATGTGATTTATTTGACATGTTTCCGACAATTAGGCATAAGAATCTTAACTAACCATTTAGACAGTTTTTTATATGAAACACTACCAACCGAACTGATTATTGGTCGGACAGGATTACCAAACTTATGCGTTTTAATAAGACATACATATACGGTAAGGTTGCACTTTGCGAGGAAAACTGTTTGACTAGAGCATCATTTCCTTTTAAGACTTTTTTAATATCTTATTGAAATTACTATTAACTGAGGCAAGGGGGTTTTTCTTAGTTTCTGAGTAAGTTACGGGATCTGACAAAAGATTGTACATTTTTCTAACATACTCATCCTTATCCATTATTACCAGAACCTGGGATTTATCAGCTTTCGTAATATGCAGGTCATTATCGTTTTTTAAGTCAATGTAACACTTTATAAAACGTCTAGGAATACTAGTTGGGATTGGTTTCGACATGGCACCGTAAACAATACCTTTACAAATATTAATTTCATCACTAGATAAACTACTATTCCTTTCCAGATTATTAAATGAATTAGCAACATCTACATAATCAATATTGGAAACCTGGTCTTTGATTCTTCACCTTTCATGTGGCTATTTACGTACATATTTGTCACGTGCTGTTTGGTGACTTATTGCTGATATATATGTATATATGTATATATATATATATATATATATATATATATATATATATATATATATATATATATATATATATATATATATATATATATATATATATATATATATATATATATATATATATATATGTATATATATATATATATATATATATATATATATATATATATATATATATATATATATATATATGTATATATGTATATGTATATGTATATATATATCTATATCTATATATATATATATATATATATATATATATATATATATATATATATATATATATATATATGTATAAATTATATATGTATATATATATATATATATATATATATATATATATATATATATATATATATATATATATATATATATATATATATATATATATATGATGTGTGTGTATACTATGTACACACACACACACATATATATCCAATTATATCATATGCGTGTGGAGTGCGTATCTGTGTATGCATATATGTGTAAATATATGCCTCAGTTTGTATTGTCCTTTTCTATATTCTTAAATATTTTCCCCTCTGCTTTCTCAACTCAAAAGCTATTAACAGCCACATCCATAATACTGATTCACAGAGACAATACAGGTTGAAGTTATGGAAATGGTTGCAGTAGTGACTGTAGTTGGTAGAAACAAATCACAAATCCAGGAATGAAAGGATAATCCCTATCCATATTGAAAGTAGACAACAACCTTCTAGCAAGGAGGAGCAAAAAGGACAAGAATACTGCGCAAAGAAAATCTGTTCCTGTGGTCGTCACAGATGTCATTTTGAGATAAAGTCCCGTGGCTGAGGGATCTATCTTCTTTTGTCGTCCTCTGTACCGACTCATAATTTGGCAGAAGATGACATGATTTCCAGACGGGGGGTTGGGGCAATTTATTTCCATCACAC
>NC_087216.1:63338784-63341284 GCF_015104395.2 Macrobrachium nipponense
GGTGATGGGGCAAGTGGGAGACCGACACTGAAATAGCTTCATTGTGTATCGGGAAGAAGGTTAATGAATGTCGGTCGGGGATTGAGCTGAGGAAGCGATGATGTCGTTGACGGTTCAAGGTGTTGTAGCATCAGGTGCCTCCTCACTCTCTATCTCTCTCTCTCGCTCATATAATATATATATATATATATATATATATATATAGTAATATGTATATATATATATATATATATATATATATATATATATATATAGAGGAACCTGCGACAGAACAAACCTTATTAATTCATATATAGCCCTTCCTATGCTGCGGAGTTCTGCCTTCATCCATTCCACTATTCCTGCGCTGTATCTGATTACTGGCACTGCCCATGTGTTTATAGCTGTTACCATATTTCCGGCGTTGAGTTTTGACTTGAGTATCGCCTTGAGTCTCTGCATATATTCTTTCCTGATCGTGTCCTTCATCTCTTGGTGTTTTATATCCCCTCCTTCCATTATTCCCAGGTATTTGTATCCTGTCTCATCTATGTGTTTGATGTTGTTCTCATCTGGTAGCTTATCCCTTCAGTTCTCGTTACTTTGCTTTTTGTATGTTGACTAAGGCGCATTTTTCTATTCCAAACTCCATATTGATGTCCCCAGATACAATCCTTACAGTCTGGATTAGGGTATCTATTTCCTTGATGCTCTTACCATACAGCTTGATGTCGTCCATGAACATCAGATGGTTGATTCTGTTGCCTCTTTTCTAGAGTTGGTACCCCGGCCATCCATCTTCTGTAGTACTTTTGTCATGGGAATCATGGCTACTACGAAGAGTAGTGGGGACAGTGAGTCGCCCTGGAAGATCCCTCTCCTGATATTAACCTCTGCTAGTCTTATTTCAGAGCTTGTAAGTATTGTATTCCAGTTGCTCATTATATTTTTGAGGAAGCTGATGGTGTTTTCCTCTGCCCCATATATTTTCAAGCATTCTATTAGCCATGTGTGTGGTATCATGTCGAAGGCTTTCTTATAGTCTATCCATGCCATGCTTAGGTTGGTTTTCCTTCTCCTACTGTTCTTCATTACCATTTTGTCTATCAGGAGCTGGTCTTTTGTGCCCCTACACTTCCTTCAGCAGCCTTGTTGTTGGGGGATGTGTTTTGTCTCCTCTAGGTAGTTGTATAGCCTTTCACTGATGATACCTGTTAGTAACTTCCACATTATTGGTAGGCAAGTGATAGGCCTGTAGTTACTGGCTATATTTCCCTTACTCTTGTCTTTTTGTACTAAGGATGTTCTTCCTGTGGTCATCCATTTGGGTGCTTGGTGATTTGAGATACAATGCTGGAGTTGTTGAGCTATTCGTGGGTGTAGGGCCTTGAAGTTTTTGAGCCAGTATCCATGGACTTCATCGGGACCTGGGGCTTTCCAGTTTGGCATTTTCTTTAGTTGGTGTCTGACTGTGTCTGTCGTGATCTCTGTGAATCTTTGTTTTATTCTAACGCCATCAATATTGCACAATATTTCCCGTATAATATTGTTTTGAAGCATCGTATAACCTCCATTGAAACGAGAGTTTCGACCCATTCATAAATAATTACATTATTTGATATTTGTTTCAAAGGATGATGTCAAGGAAAGATACTTTTCCTAAGCATCAAATCCTGAGTCTGCACAGGATCTGTCGTTCGATTTAAGCAAATATTACTTTTTTGACTGAATTCTCTGCACTTTCAAGTAATATTAGCAAATGGTTTTCTGATTTTGAAGGAAGAATCAATGACTTTAATCCCCGTCATTTGCAGTAAGAAGATATTTCAAGGTTAAGGTAGTGATTTTATTGAGAGACCTTTGCAGTTCCGTGCCTAAGGAAATATTGTGTTCAAATTGCTCTCTCTCTCTCTCTCTCTCTCTCTCTCTCTCTCTCTCTCTCTCTCTCTCTCTCTCTCAGTACACAATTCGTGGCCCTGGACAAGAGAGGTGTAATGTTTAGTGGAATTTAGGAATAGTTCAGAGAGAGAGAGAGAGAGAGAGAGAGAGAGAGAGAGAGAGAGAGAGAGAGAGAGAGAGAGGTAGGGAGAGAATTATGAACACTGCTGTAAGAAATAATTATAGTCTTTTCATAAGTAACTTGCGTACAGTGCTTTTACTTCTGAAGCAAGATGTTGCAAGTGAATCGTTAACGCGCTCTCGACGTCACTTGGAGAATGAACAGGAGGCTGCTGTTCAGAGCCTCTGGATGATAGATCATCGATGACTCTGGCTCTGTGGATGTAGAATGAAAGAGTGACAGAATTGAAACTGATATTACAGAAGTGAGTATCGACTTTGAACTGGCAGCTCGAAATGCATTTTTACGTGTTTTTGTTAATATTGCTTTGCATTTCTGTTTATTCGATTTCTGTCAAACGACCTGGAGAAAAATTCATCAATTGGGGCTTGCAAGTCTTTAAAATGATGACACAAACTTTTCTTTATTTTGTCGAAAAGTGAACGCTTTGGCCTTTTTACC
>NC_087216.1:63346284-63363784 GCF_015104395.2 Macrobrachium nipponense
ACCACAGTGACTGGTAAGAGTCTTTCAGTTTGTTTCTCATGGGTGTTTGTGATAGTAAATGTGAACTGCAGAGACTCCTAGAAGTATTTCAGTTAGATCATAAGAGAATGAATAGTTACTACTTTGCGGTAGGGGAGTAAGAATACTACCACTGTAGGTCTTGCATGTCGTAAAAGGCGACTAAAAGGACAGCTGCTGCCTTGCAGTTTTACTTTTTAGTAAAGGACTAGGCCCACCGTCAATAACTGTGGAAACTGCTGCCTTGCAGTCTTACTTTTGGGTAAAAGGCTAGGCCCACTGTCAATAACTGTGGAAACTGCTGCCTTGCAGTCTTACTGTTTTAGTAAAAAGCTAGGCCCACTGCCAATAAGTGTGGAAGCTGGTGCCTTTCAGGTTGAACATTTTGGTCAAAGGCGAGGCCCACTGCCAATTACTTTGGATGATGACAGCAAGGGCATGTGGTGGTAAAAACCCATTTGCCAAACATGAACCATGCCTGATGTTGTGAGAATGAATGTGAATAAAACAAAGGTTTTGGTGAGCAGTAGAGAAGATAGAGACTGGATAGTAATACAAGGAAGAAGAGGCTCGATTATGAAACAGACTGAAAATTTTAAATACTTAGGATCTACTGTAAGTCAAGAGGGAGGATTTGCGGCTGATGTTGACAGTAATGGCAGTCAAGCTTAAAGTCAAGATCTATAGCACATTGATAAGACCAGTGTTAATGTATGGAGCGGAAACATGGGCTCTAGGAAGAAAAGAGGAAGTAAAGCTTGAGAGAACAGAGAATAGAATGCTGAGGTGGATTATGGGATTATCGCTGCTTGAGAGATTGGAAAATGATGGAATAGGAAGATGGGCAGGCTTAGTAAAGATTACAGAGGTGATAAGAGAGCCACGATTGAGATGCTATGAGCATGTGTTGAGGATGGATGATGAGGAGGGAGTGACGAGGGCTTGGGAGGAACCTCTTAGAGGAAGAAGATCAAGAGGGAGGCAGAGAATGGGATGGCGAGATAAAGCGAAGGAAGATATGGAGAGAAGAGGTTTGGTGGAGGATGATGCCTTTGATAGAAGGTAGTGGAGAAGGAGCATCAGGCAACCGACCCCTTAATGTAGGGATAACGGTGGGAAAGAAGAAGGAGAAGAGAATTAATAATTGTGTGGCAGAAGTCATTGTATTAAGAATCTTTCTCTTGATATTGTTTAGTATATACTTTGCTCTCGACCAGGAATTATCTAAAGGTATCTGTTCATAAATGTGTCCTCTATTGAGGTAAAGAGTATATGCTTATATATCTGTTGATCAGGTTTTATTAGTAGTTTTCGAAATCTAAGTCTGGCTGCCATTCGATTAATTAAAGTCAGTCCTCTCAAACTCTTAGTCTTGGAAAAAGACTTTTAGATAGCTTGAAGCCTCGGATAAAATTCCACCTGTAACAAACTATCACGTGAAATATATTAATTTCTATCGGTTTCCTAAAATACTATTAAAATATATATTTTTTTCCAACCCTCAAGTATTTTTTGAAGTCTCTTCCTGACATTTATCCGTCCTGCTCCTAACCTTTTCTTCATCCTCTTCTTCCCCTTAGAAGAATTCTGAAGAGAAGTTCTGTTGTCTGAATGGGAAGAAAACAGAGAAGGAGTTATTTGATTCCTTTTCCAGTTTCGTTTATCCGGATTTTTATTTATCCTTTCGTATCCTTTGTTTTCGCTGTCCAGATTTCAGGGTTTTCTTGCAGTATCTTTCTTTCAGCTACTCTAACTTTAACTCTTTCATTTTTTTACTTTTGCCGGATCAAAAAATAGCGTTCTTTATTTATTTTGCTTACTGTCTTAATCATTGAAATGAATAAGAATATCTGATAATTTGTTTACACTGTCTATATTTACTGTACAGTAGAGTATATATTCCTGTATTTCTTTTATTTATTTGGTATTTTATTTTTTAGTTCTAACATTAAATTTTTAATTGGAATACTTTCATCTCCCGTCATGATTCAGCTTCTTCAAAAGATGTGACCTTCTGATGCCAAATGTTAACCGGGATGATTATGATGATGCTGATAATGATTAAGTATAATGAAGGTTATAAAGTGGGGGGACAAATTTATTACGACAAATTTAGTGACGACGTTTCATTAAGTATAGATTATTCTAAAAGACCACTTCTACTTGTATAAAATAACAGCAAATTATTTCATTTTCTTCACCTTTTCTAATATTTTGTAAGTTAGGATTAAATGGTAAGGTTAGAAACTTTTTTTATTCTTTTTTGTATTCATATTAACCTTACCATTTAATCAGAACTTACGAAATATTAGAAAATCTGTTAATGAAAAATGTGAAGAAAAGGTCAACCTGGTCTTCAATTATAAGAATACACTCAAAGGCTGTCTCGTGCAAAATAATAACTCCAACCAAAGCTTCAACAAAGAAATTGTTGTATATGAAATACCTTGTCTGGATTGCGATAAGAAATATTACGAAGAAAGTGGGAGGGGACTACCAGTCAGAATCAATGAACACAAAGGAGCCTATAATTTGCTTGCTGGGAATAATGCACTAGTCTCACATAGTTTAAATGACGATCACCGCATAAATTGGAACGAGTCAAAAGTAATTTTCAATAGTAAAGATACAGGTATTAGAAGGTTGGTGGAAGGAGCAATTCATAACAGGGGTCTCTCTATGGAAGGCAATAAAGCCTTTACGCAAGAAGATTTTATTTTAAATGAAATAATTTGCTGTCATTTTATAAGAGATTATAACAGAGAAAGCTTGGATAGTAATAACACCAATAATCTAGCCACCTCTGATACTGCCGCTGCCTCATCTTCTTTCGTTCAGGTAACAGGGACACATCCCGTGTCCCTTGTTGCAGGCGCCCAAGCTGCTATGGACAACAGATCAAATGATACAAGAGACGAACCGCCACTTCTAAGACCTAGGCGATTAGCTGGTTTGCCGTTGGAGAATGAGGGGATTACATGAAGAGCCAACTACCCATCTTCAAAGAAGTTATTTGTAAACTTGTCAAAAAACAAAGTTTTTGTATGGTCACTGTTAGTAATTATATTCAGATTGACAAGGAGGACCGTGCAGGTCAGCGAAAGCTTTCTGCTTTGTATTTTAAATAACAAGATCAAACAGACATATTATTGTCGATTTACTTTTCCATTTTATTTTATTAACTCATGTGATTTTGAGTTTACTTTGAATTATTATTATTATTATTATTATTATTATTATTATTATTATTATTATTATTATTATTATTATTATGATTATTATTATTACTTGACGAAATGATATAATCGCTGCATAATCTGTATAGAATTCAGTTATCCATAAGTAATCTCTCCTCTCTCTCTCTCTCTCTCTCTCTCTCTCTCTCTCTCTCACACGCAAAATGCCACTGGAACACACCTTGAACTTTTGCATTTTACTTCACGTTTTCTTTGTCGTATTATATGGGCTTAAGACCGTCCAATTATCACACACAGACGCACTCACACATATGCATATATAAATATATTCTTAAAATCTTGATGAAACCATAGTGAATAAAACTATATTATAAGTATGAATACTGAACACATCCTGCTGGAACATATTTTCTCAGTTTTTTTTTTTAACCATAAAGAGCAAGAACGACAATAACCTAGAAATGTTCCTTGATTGCAATTATGAAGGCCAATTCGCTCTAACCAATTATGACAACTCAAATGAAATATATCTCTGAGAAATATATTTTTACGGTCCTTATTTAATGATCTCTTGACATACTTGGGTTCTCCAATAATACTTTAAGAAAACTCTATTTACAGAGGGATCAAACGGAATGGCAGAAGATAAAATTGCAATTTGTGCATCATTAGGGTAATAAAGCCTTTGGTCATTCAGATCTTATATTGTACGACTTAGAGTTTGTGAATCATCAATAAGGTCGTTATTTAGTAATAGTTACAGGTTAATTAACTTTGAATTCCACGTCTTTATTCAAAACGTTTTTCTATGGAGTTATAGTCATCCATGATTCATGGTTGAATTTTGTTCAGGACTAATATTGATACAAGGCCTTGAAAAATTTATGGGTTGGTTCTGTATATTTATTTTCCTTAAAAAAACAAAAAACTCTCTCTCTCTCTCTCTCTACATAATCATTAGGTATAACACTTATTCTCTTTTTACATTCTACATTTTCAAGGATTTAATACCGTGTATAAGATTTTACTAGTTTCATGGGTTAGACCCTTCATCTTTGCAAAAGTTAGTGAAGTAAATATAACAAAAAACAATACCATTATATTCCATATATTGTTTGCGGGAATCAATTAATACTCAATTACTCAATACTTAATTCTTCATGTAATACAGTTACCCCTAAAACCTAAGCTAAATGAATATCTCGAAGTTTAACCTTCCACAACATTTCAGTCTACCTTTGCTGGAGCTGGTGAAATGGAAATTCCGGAACGCTAGATTTCACTTCTGATTCATTCACAGTTTCTAAGGTCAGAGGACAAAACATCTGCCTCACAAATTTCAACTGTCCCTCCGATTCTTGCTCTGGTAAGTCATTGCATGATGGCGATGCTTTTACCCTAATTTCATTTAAACAAGATTGCGTGATTATTGGTAGTTATTTTATATATATATATATATATATATATATATATATATATATATATATATATATCTATATATATATATATATATATAATATATATATATATATATATAAGTCATATCACTTTTCCGTGATTCATATACGTATATCGAGCTACAATGTCCTTTATATCTAATCGCTCTACCTCGGAATTAATAGATTTTTCATATATGCTTGACCGAGGGGGAATTTTTTCTCGATAATTAGACTTTGCTGGATCGGGCGCGATCCCAGGATCCTTTCAAAATCCAGGAACGTCAGTGAAGCTTTTACCTACTACACTACCGCGAGAGGTTAAAAGTTGGATGTTCGCCTCTCACCCTGAAATACCTTTCGCGCGCAGTAATTCGTAGGTTTGGAGACAGCATCAACCCACCTCGACTCCGGTAGTGTTTGTAGTGCTTTTGACAGCACGTAGCCATCTATAAGTCATATCACTTTTCCGTGATTCATACATATATCGAGCTACAATGTCCTTTAATATCTAATTCGCTCTACCTCGGAATTAATATATTTTCATATATGCTTGACCGAGGGGGAATTTTTTTCTCTGATAATAGGACGTTGCCTGGATCGGGCGCGATCCCAGGATCCTTTCAAATCCAGGAACGTCAGTGAAGCTTTTACCTACTACACTACCGCGAGAGGATAAAAGTTGATGTCGCCTCTCACCCTGAAATACCTTTCGCGCGCAGGTAATTCGTAGGTTTGGATCCTGGGATCGCGCCCCGATCCAGCAAGTCTAATTATCGAGAAAAAATTCCCCCTCGGTCAAGCATATATGAAATATATTAATTCCGAGGTAGAGCGAATTAGATATTAAAGGACATTGTAGCTCGAGTATGTATATTGAATCACGGAAAAGTGATTATACTTATAGATTGGCTACGTGCTGTCAAAAGCACTACAAACACTACCGGAGTCGATGTGGTTTGATGCTGTCTCCAAACCTACGAATTACCTGCGCGCGAAAGGTATTTCAGGGTGAGAGGCGACATCAACTTTTAACCTCTCGCGGTAGTGTAGTAGGTAAAAGCTTCACGACGTTCTTGATTTGAAGGATCCTGGGATCGCGCCCCGATCCAGGCAAGTCTATTATCGAGAAAAAATTCCCCCTCGTCAAGCATATATGAAAATATATTAATTCCGAGGTAGAGCGAATTAGATATTAAAGGACATTGTAGCTCTATATATATATATAGATATATATAATATATATATATATATATATATTTATATAATATAGATATATGTATATATATATATATATATATATATATATATATATATATATATATAATATATATATATATATATATATAGATATATATATATATATATATATATATATAATATATATATATGTATATATATATGTATATATATATATATATATATATATATATATATATAGATATATAAATATATATATAGATATATATATATATATATATATATATATATATATATAGATATATATAGATATATTATATAATATATATATATATATATATATATATATATATAGAATTTATACATACTCTTATATAAGTGGTGTAATTTTGTACTATTATATATATATATATAATATGATTATGTATTTATACATACTCTTATATAAGTGTAATTTTGTACTCATATTTATATATATATATATATATATAATATATATAGATATATATATATATATATATATATATATATATATATAATGTGTGTGTGTGTTTGTATGTGTGTGTCATGTATGTCCACAGCCTGAAACAGCATATGACTTCTAGAACAGAAAGGACAAAGAGCCATAACAGTATACATAATATAAATATGGAATACTTTTAAACACGTTCAGAGACTATTTCCAAGAAATGTGGAATGTGGCGTTGCATTATTCATATCCATTGCACATGAGATAAATAGAAGGCGCGTTTAAATGCAGATGAGAGAGACGTATGCTAATTCATCCGATCCTTGATAAACTCCATCGACTAAAACTATTCAGGATTCAGGTTGTCTCCCTGGAGGATGCCTGGACAGGAATCCCTCCAATGGGGCTCATTTCGACTGGACTGATCCTCTCTTTACTCTGACCTCATGACTTAATGCAGACTATAATTTATTTCTCTCTCTCTCTCTCTCTCTCTCTCTCTCTCTCTCTCTCTCTCTCTCATGATCAGTAGTCAGGTGAAATTACCTCTAATTATTCCCGGAAGGTATATTTTGTAAAAAGTAAGTGAATTGTAGAGCTTTTGTTTATCATTTATATTCCAGTTATGCAATTAACCGTTTTAATTTCGGACTTAGATCATAATTATTAACATACATCCAAATTTAATAATCTACTTAATATATTGCTTTGTGTTGTCATGCCAATGAGCTTATTCGTTGCTGTAATCATTCGAAAAAGTATTTTTTTATTACTCGCGCAAAGGGCAGCATCACATTATGACATACAACTCAGGCCTCTTACCTTTACTTATAGCTAATATCATCTTCATTGCTTGCCTCGCTGTCTATCTAGCTATCTATCAATAGGACGCTGGAATAAACGCCTACCAGCTGAAGCTAGCAGCAGTTACCTATGTAAATATGCACTATAGCTTTGTTATTCTAATGTGATGTTTTCTTATATTCATAAGATCCAGATTATTTTTGAAAAAGTTTAATCGGTTGACCTCTACGCTGTTTTTTTTTTTTGCTCTATTTCTGTATTTTTCATCTTATCCCTTAATGGTAAGTTATATATTATGAGCTCAGAAATCGTTGATAAAACCAACATAGAAGCAAAATAATCGAAGATTATACAATAAAGTCATATAAGGAATGGCAAAGATAACCAGCAAAACACTCGTAGATGATATTAACAGCAAGTTCTGTACAATAAGATAAAGGAAGGTAACTATATATAAACCCACAGCTCCTACTCCCACATCCCACATCCTCACTCGGACCACTAAATACGTACAAGTTAATTACATAAAAAATGCATTTCTTTTCAGCCAAAGGACATATTTGTTTCTCGAGTTTGTGTCATGAATACGCGTCGTGTATATACAAGGACTTTAACAGTGGAGCAATATCGTCTTTAATATTATTGCTCTCGCCTAAGTGGCAACACTCTCAAGGTAGTGTCAACAGACTTTGATCTCGATTCAAACATGATCCTAATCGTTGATTAACGAGAGATTATAGACGCCGGAAAATTGGAATTCTATGCACGTAGGTCTCTGTATTTTCTCACTCTCTCTCTCTCACATTTGCTTCCATGTGCCCACCATAATTAGGCGGGAACCACCCTTTGCTATCCAGTTCCGATACATCCTTCTTCCGGGTACAAAGGCACATCAGGGAAACAGACTCAGTGATCATCCGGGTTCATCCAGCAACTTGGGTTCATCTGTTGGGTTTATTGGGTCTCTAGTTCGACCATTCATTTTCTACGACTTAATTCAAGTTAATTGAGTCCATTTAATAAGTACATTAACTTGAATTCCCTTAAGACTAGATTACCATTCATGAAAATTCAAGAGGGTGTTTTGCATTATCGAATTATAATAAGATCTGGACATTAGGTAAATGTATGATCATTTTGCCCCTTTTATTTTATACATATTGAATTTCTGAAATATCAGGAACTATGAAGATATCCTACTGACTGTCATACTAATTTAGGTCCTGGGGATTTTACACCGCACTTAATTCACGCACGAAATCGAACTGATTCATTACATTTTTTTTATCTTGGCAAATGAAACATTAATCCTATCCAGTTAGTCTCGTGGTTACGAATGGAACTTTACAAGTTTTGAAATACGTTTTGTAGAGAAAGTAGTAGTATTCTGTAAATATTTGCATCTTCAGAAATTCCATACGTCTGTATATATATATATATATATATATATATATATATATATATATATATATATATATATATATATATATATGTGTGTGTGTGTGTATATATATATATATATATATATATATATATATATATATATATATATATACACAAAGGACAAAATACACTTTAAAGTTAACATAAAACAATAAACAGAATTTCCTGTTGTAAGGAAAGTTTATGCTCGACGCTGCAGTGGTGGTAATATGTAGATTATCAAAGATACTTCATTTCAATTTAAAAGGAATTACTGTTCAGTTTTTAACTGTGCTGATTGGATGAGGAATTATCATATTGCTCTAATTAAGTACACTATAGCCTTTTCAGCACCTCGATGGCCGCGAGTTCGATTCCCGGGCATTCCACTGAGGGGTTAGAGATGTGTATTTTTGGTGATAGAAGTTCACTCTTGACGTGGTCCGGAAGACACGTAAAGCCGTTGGTCCCGTTGCTGAATAACCACTGGTTCCATGCAACGTAAAAACACCATACAAACTATAGCCTTTTCATTGACTGAGAATGTTTCACATTTATAATGCGGATATCTAAGATATTCCAAATTTCTTTTAATATAAGACTTCCTCCCATATTTATTTTTTTATTGTACGAAAGAAAGTATAGATAACAAAATACAATTATGATAAACCAGAATATTTTTCGTACTTCATTCAATGAAGGCTGTGAAAACCAAAAAAAAAAAAAATGAAAAAAAAAATTCCGTTTTAATATTCAGTGAAAAGAAAAAAATCTCAAAAACAGTATCCTTACGTTTTATCTTCGGCTTTCATTCTATTTTTACACCGGCTTAACTTGGAGATGCGATTCAACTCAAGAATACCCGAAAGTCTATTTTCCTGAAACTGTGATACATATCCGGTAAGTAAATGTTTATGCATGTTTCCTTACAGCTGCTACGGCCGTTTGGTTTCTTTTTCAATGGGATGCAGATTCAATGAAGAACTCGTTTTTTAAATAAAGACTTAACATATTTCGAAGGTGATATCCCTAATAGGACCACCAGATATAGCGAGGATATGGCTGGAGTAATATTAATACAGGAGGCTTTAGGCCTGGTAGCAGACACCTTGGAGAGAGAGAGAGAGAGAGAGAGAATTTTTAGGCTAACAGACATCCATTATTAGAGAGGGGAGAGAGAGAGGGTTACAGAACCAACAGCAAACACCCTGGTAAGAGAGAGAGAGAGAGAGAGAGAGAGAGAGAGAGAGAGAGAGAGAGAGAGTGATAGCCGTCCGTGAACCCTCATTTCTTTCGGGATGTCCAAAAACTCTCCTAGACAGGATAATCGGTTCCTCTTCATTTCTGGCGTTTCCTGGAACCAAGTCCCGATTTGGGCATCTAGTGTTCCGGCTGTGTGGAGGTTCCGTTGTCTGGAATGTTTCACGGAAGACTGGATTCGGAAGTCGACTTTCCAGAGGTATGAACTTGGCGAGTTTCTTAAGATTCCTCTGACCCTTCCACCTGTGTTGAGGAAAATGAAATAGAAAGCTCCAAGACTATTCCTATGAAGGAGAAATGTTTAAAAATATTGATAAAAGCCTCTGACCACGTGAGAGCTTAAAATACAACAAAAGATTACCCGTATACAGAAAGCATGTTAAGAGGAATGATTATGAAAACAGTTTAAACAATATATGAAGTAAGACTGAATAGCACCATATATTGTGTATTCGCTAACAACGTCAAAAGTCACACATTCCACTCAAGTGGTCGACTGTTTGGATGTGTAGAGTCCATCACTTTGTCCTTCTATGGACCTTGAATGTTTCTCTGTTCGTCTGTCTGATTTGTTTGGACAACATGTCATTGGATTTAAAATAGATCAAGGGGAAGGCTTTGGCAAATAAGGGGAGAGGGCGGTGGTCGGTTGGAAGTCTGTCTTGCTGCTGTACCGTGACTTTGAGAATTTACAGCGATGAATCATATGTTTAAATAAATCAATTTCGGTTGCGAAATTCTCGGATTCCCAGGCAAAACTGCAATTTTCGTCCTTTTAGTCATGATTTAAAATTATTCTTGATAGTGTGTGTGTGTATGTGTGTACGTACGTTAACACTTGAGCAATTAGTCATGTATGTCAGGCTCAGTATCAGTTGAGTATTTTATCATCAAAATCTTCTTTGATCTTAGATCATAGTTGTTGCACTTATGCCCCATTATGCCTAAAAGTTAAGTGAAAACTTCAGTAATTGATATAATTATATGCGAGGCAGTAATCAACTTGTTTATGAGCACTTTTCCTCAGATAACTTTCTTAAAATGGGTCAATTATTTTTATTATGAACCATTTTTTGAATAATGATTTAAGAGTTCCTTGTTTAGGTTTATGGTTTTAATGCGAGGGTAAATTGTTTTCTAGAAAACCTTTGACAAATTATTCTTCAGGTGGCTTAAATACGTTTTTAAGTGACGTATACTCCTTCATTTTGAATTACTTATTCTGGATGCATTGAATGTTTGTTTGAAATTACATATTCCTAACATGTTGAAGTTTTTTTTTTTTTCTTAAAAATCATCATGGCCATGTTTCATTCGTGTGTAGAACTCAGTATGATATTTCATTATGATCAGTTACTTCCCGCTGCTCGTTTCGTTTCATGTGTAGCTTTTACAAATGTATTGAGACTGAATAAGGATGAACGTTTTGTACCCGTGTTTCCCAAACAGAAAGGAATGGTTATGTTTCAATAAAAAGCAAAGTAGAATTCATGTAGACAACTGGTCATCGTCATTGTTAAAAAAGGAAGCCAGGTACCATTATTATATTCCATATATTGAAGACTACGATTTCTGCAATGACTGACAGAACGTGTAATATCCATCTGCACTAAATGAAATCCAAGTCTGATTCCTGCAACCAAGGGAAATATTAGGAAAATGGGTTAACTGAATTAGTTATCAAGTGCGTCAAATTTCTTAGCGTTAACCAGCCTGATAGTTGTTTCCTACCACTGACTTCGTGGCTGTGGAATTCTAAAGATGCTCGAAGGCTCCTGTTAGGAATATAAGAATGCTCGGAAAATGCACGAAAAAATAATGTGTCAATGTAATGCATCGTTGTTTCCATATGAATCAGGTCATTCCCTCAAAATGCAATAATTATGGGATATTTGAACAAGACAACTTTCATCCGGTAAACGATGCTTTGGATAAACTCTCCATCTTTAAAAACTCATTTACTTATGTCCGGTTTTCCTTCAAAGGAAAATCTAAATATTATTATAGACTGATGAATGAACATAATATGTATACATACATATAAAAACATATATTATTATTAAGCCACAATTATTTAATTATGAAATCACTTATAATTTTGGAGTAACCTGTACCTCAGCAGATTCACAACCGATAACCGCATTTGCCCCGCCAGGATTCGAACACTGGCCTTAGAGTAAAATATGACCACCTTGAGAGTAAAACGTCTAATATTCGATAACAAACAATATTTGTATCATCTTATTTGTGAATATCAAAAGTCACATATGAGTAACGTCTCCAGAAGGCGCAGGCGGCGACGGTCGGGTGCTCTCCCTTTCATCCTAGTGTTGCTGACAATGCAGTGGCGGGAGATTGTGTCTCGGTGGGCGGTGAGGGCGTGATTCTTCATAGCCCCTTCTTGGGCGTGACAGGAGATTCTCTTCGCAAGACGCATAGTAGTCATTCCAATGCACTTCCCAGGACATCCTCGGGCGGGGCATATGTATTGGTATACTACGTTCGTCGGCTTGAAAGGGTCTCATGAGGCCGGTGAGGGGCTATTCTTCATGATTCTATCTCTTTTGCTCCTGTTTTTGTAATATATTTATAAGGTCCACCGTCTTGACTTTTTCAGAGGGTAGGACATTCTCCTTGATGATCTTCCTCATGGAGTTCTCCTCACGGTACTGAGAGTGCATGAAGGCCTTATCATATATCTTGATGTTCACGGTGGGGTAGGCTCGTGGCTTTTCTTCATCATTCCACTACCATCTTTCGAGGGCGGTGCGCATTTCTCCGTTGATGAGCTTATTAGAATATCCGTTGTTAACGAACGTCTACGAATCTCTATCAACTCGAGGCGTGTGTCTTGCCGGGTAGAACAATGGGAGAGGGCCCTTTTCACAAAGCCCCTAACGGTGGTGCTCTTAAACCTGTCAGGGCACTCGCTATCCCCGTTGAGGCACATTCCTAAGTTGGTCTTCTTCGTGTAGACAGAAGTGCGGAGGTCGTCTTCTGTCTTCGTTACAAGGACGTCGAGGAAGGGGAGCCGATCGTTGGTGCTACTCACATGTCTCGGCTCAACAGCATAAGCAGCTGCTAGTAAATCTGCTGTTTTAAGAGCAACTTTTCAATTAGCATAAAAGCTCTTGATCATGTACAGGTATCATAAGCCATTAGGTTAATGGCCGTTCTACTCGTTAATTGAAGTTCCCCTGACAGATACAAATGAGTCCAGGTACTTGTTGTTATCTGCTGGGAAGATTAATGAGTTCGATGCGGATATTGGAAAAGGAGACTGTAGGTCCTCTCCCTGTGCTTTTGGGTGGCTGAGAGAACGGATTATCTTTAACATGTGTAACTTTAACATTGTTTCTGTTTTGTTGAGAATTAATATTATTGATCTTTATTTGTTATTTTTCATTCATAGAGTATTCATTTACTTTTAATTTTTGTTCTTTGTGATAAGCGAGTTATATTATTGGGTTTGTGGCCTTGTGGCATTGCTTTTCCTGAATATAATGATAATAATAGTCGAGGTTACACTTCCCATTTGTTCAGTAAAATATTCCCCGAATAAACTGTAGATTCTGGCGCTTCTCTCCCCCCCTCCCCCCCACACACACACTTCCTTCTGTTCACATTATCTCTCTCTCCCCCCCCCCCCCTCTCTCTCTCTCTCTCTCTCTCTCTCTCTCTCTCTCTCTCTCTCTTCTCTCTCTGTGTTATTACCCTAATTCCCAAGTTCACTAAGACTTCGGGAGATTAAGAGAAACACTCCGGGACCCTACCGATTACTTGCCGAAATTTGTATAGAGAGAGAGAGAGAGAGAGAGAGAGAGAGAGAGAGATCTAACAGACCATTCGAGACGCCTTTTCTATTCCTCAGTACAACAAAAGAAGTGGAGTCTTGCGTGGGAGAGAGAGAGAGAGAGAGAGAGAGACGCTGTGAAGGAGAAAGACAGAAGTCGACGTCGTCTCCTCCTGCAGGACTTGAGAAGAAGGAGGTGGAATCCATTTCTTTTTCCTTCTGCGTCTTCAGGGACTTTGTCCTGTGGGTGTTTCAGTCAGGCACCTTCGTCAGTTACTTGGGATTCTGGGCAGCTGGGACTTACTCCTTCATGTTTATTCTAAATTGAATTCATCAAAGTAAAAAGGTAGTTTTTAATGTTTAATTTTACAAAGATTTAATGGATATTGGTCGCCAATACATACCTAGAAATATGCATGTAGATATAGATATATATATATATATATATATATATATATATATATATATATATATATATATATATATATATATGTATGTAGATATATATATGTATGAGTATATATATATATTATTTATATATATACAGAGAGAGAGAGAGAGAGACTAATATATATATATATATATATATATATATATATATATATATAAGTGTATATTTATATATGTGTATATATACTTTCTATCTAAGAAGATCATTTGTCTTCCTCTTCACCCACTACGTAAAGTCGATGGCCACGGATTGACAAATGACCCCATTATCTGGATAGGCCTAAAATACAAGGAAAAGGTGAGATGATATAACTTCGTGTCGACTTATTTTCAAAAAGAAAAAATAAGTCAAGGGAACAAAAACAGGTAAAGAATGTCTTAGGTATCATTATTCAGCTCATTGTTATCAAGGACGTGATAACTCAGTGGTACCGCCGATGTCTTTGCTTTGTGGTGATCCCGAGTTAAGATATTATTTGAATGATTTTCGCTCCCACCCGATGATCTATCTGTCCCTATAGGCTGAGAAGGAGCGTACTGAGGTCTCACTTGAGTTGGGCATAATATGTCCTCAGTTGCACTGGGCGCATGGACAATGACCTGTCCCTCGCCTTATCTCCTCATTAGCTACCACTTCTTTTGCATAGATTCCCGAAGGTGTTTACTTTTGAGAAGGACTTTATACCTGACGTGGAATCCGAATTAGGTCCATTAAAGAAACGCTCTCTGAATATTCGACGAGTAGTTGTTATTTCAACATGGTAGTTGACGCTTCAATGGATGGAAATACGTTGATATTATGACGATCTGAGGCTACAAAAACCGACTCTGTTCTTCCGTCGAGATTAATGTTTCAGGCTGAATCGGTTATTGCAGAGTTTAATCAGTCGCTCTGAATAATCGTATCTCTCTGAGATGAATGTAATCTTCGACGCTTCTAACTAATGATCTAAAAACTTGTGTTGATAATTGTTCATTTCTCTGCTTTATATAATATTCTCTAGTTTTTTAAGGTCATATTGTTGCATCTGAGACTGCATTAATAATGCCAGTTCTACATTTTCTGGAGAAAAAAAAAAAAATCCCAGAGTTTAAATCATTCTCTAAGTATTATTGCATTTTGAACTTTCATTTCAGCCGACTATAAATGTCATGAATCTCAGTTAAAATTATACTGCTGCTTTGGAGACAGCTTTCTGTTTTCTAGATAATTTCTGAAAACAGCTGCAGGTAGGGTAAATGTATTTCGCAACTGTGACAATTATATGCCTCAAAACCAAAGGCGCTCGCTTTGAGAAGATAGTGATTTGATCATTTCAGAATAACACACTGGAACAAATTGTGATCTTAAAATACATTTTGATATCTGCAAATATATTTCCCACCACCGCCACCTCTCCCCACTTACTTCCTTACGAAATTTTAATTCCCAGTTGTTCACTGATATACTTAGTTTACATGACCTATTTCTTTTAATCATCTGTTTTATTATATGTGTTGTTTGGAGTCTATAAACTCTATTTTTTGTGTCCATAGAAACATAATAATGATTATGATAACAATGAACTTAATTCTTATTTTTCCTGTCTAAATAATAATAATAATAATAATAATATAATAATAATAATAATATAATAATAATAAATTAGTGTTGCATCAGGAGTGCTGATTTATGTAAGATCTCATCATTTTGGGGTAAAATACACCTCTCTCCTAAAGAGAATCGTTTCATATTCATAATAAAAAATGGATCCAAGATTCATAATATAGAATCATTGGCCGAAGGCTGCACTGATAAATAATGAGAATTTCCCAAATAACAATATAAACAATAAAGCAAATTGACCTTTGTAAAATGAGCGATTACGACAGCGAAATCAAACTGACCACGAAAATGTAGCACAATAAAAGAAAATAGTGTTACTGACTCCCCTAGAGATCAAATTATAGATTAATCCGGCTTTGTCCCCGACTGTTCTCTTGCCACTGGGCAACGACTGAGTAGGACAAGTAGGCTCTTATGACCGGATTAATGAAAGAACCCGAATGAATGATACCAGATAAACCTGAGCTGGATTCAAAGTCCAGCAGAAGTCTGGCAACATAGCTAATGCCAGGCCTGTTACAGCCCCAAGGTCTGGGTTCGATTCCCCGCTCTGCCAATGCGGAATCAGAGGAATTTATTTCTGATGATAGAAATTCATTTCTCGATGTGGTTCGAATCCCACATAAGCTGTAGGTCCCGTTGCCAAGTAACCAACTGGTTCCTAGGCACGTAAAAATATCCAATCCTTCAGGCCAGCCCTAGGAGAGCTGTTAATCAGTTCAGTGGTCTGGTTAACTAAGATACTCTATCCCCAAGTACCGGAACCTTCTATATCGTTAGGACCAACCAACTTCAAATAAGCACATTATTTCAGTGGTGTAAGGATTGCAGCGTTCATGTTTCATGTATATCTAGGCTAGTTCGTTTATTAATGAAGGATTTTATGGAAAAACAATTGTTTTGTAAGACCAAAGATAAAACTGATCCTATGATGCTGGAATATAATTTTTAAAATCTGAGCTACAATGACAGAAATTATATCAATATTAAAAACAGATTTGATAAGGAATGGAAATTCTCAATAAAAAAGGTCAAGTACATGAAGACCAGTACAATCACTCCCTACTGATAACCACAAATAGTTAAAAAAGGTCGAGAATTAGTTTCCCTATCCGTATTTATGGAGAAAGTTCCTCTCATCCAGCGAATGTTTTTGGATGGTTAGGCTCCGTTGTTTCGCTGGTTTTAGAGCTGAACAGACACAAAGGTTGTTTCGAATTTCCGGCTGTCGTTTTTAGAAATGATAAAAGAGGAAAGTTGTGTTTTCCTCCCAGTAGGGTTCATTGTTATCGTAACTCTGACAACTTCCTCTTGCATTTCATCCGTATCACTTTAAACTCTCGTTTGTGTTGTCCACTAATTCCTTTGGACAGGATTTCACGTGTTTTTCACGCTGAGACATGAGGAAGTGAGATTAATTTACTTTCTAAATTTTTTTCTAATATATCAAGACCTGTCTTTGACTTTGTTGATGTTATTTTATTTTATATATTTATTTATTTATTTTTGCAATGTCGATGCCTATTGCCAAACAGACCCTAATATCGGACAGAGAACTGAAGATCCATTCTGTGCTTACAGAGTATTCTTAGACTGTTCAAAGAATACATACATGCTAGCATTTGAAAAAGTTGTGGAAGCAGAATTATGAGAATATGGATGGATACAAAAGATTATGAGAATGATTTAGACAGGTTGGGAAGCCATGGCTAAAACTTGCATTATTGTAGCAATAGAAACTTTTTTTTTTTTAATTTGGCAAATTCGTCGAAAAAAGCTTTCTGCATTACAGCAATGGATACGATATGAGGGTTCACATCCTTAACTGGAAAGTGATGCAATAGA
>NC_087216.1:63368784-63371284 GCF_015104395.2 Macrobrachium nipponense
GGGTGACAACTTGCCAATAGGACCAGACATGACGCTGATTGACAAAATCAAGAAGAAAGTCACTCACGTGATGTAGTAATACCATGGGACACTAGAGTAGATGAGAAAGAAAGAGAAAAGATTGATAAGTATCAAGACCTGAAAATACAAATAAGAAGGATATAGGATATGCCAGCGGAAATTGTACCCATAATCATAAGAACACTAATCATGATCCGGAACGCGCCCCCTCCCCTCCCCCCCATGAAAACCACCCAGTGGAATAGGATGATTGTGATAGACAAAAAAAAGCGAATAATAATAATAATAAGTCAAGGTAAATAAAACTTTTTTTTAATTAATATACATTTGATACAGCAACGCCTTCCTTCAGTCTCCCGTATAATAAAATCTAGTTTGTGAAGAAGACATTTAGTCTGTGTTTTTGTTTATTAAAGCAACTTAATGCTAGCATGGGCTTATGTTCCATAACGTTGACTACGTTTAGTGTGTTACGAATTTCAAGAGCTTTAATTTTACAAAATTATTTCAAAAGCTTGCCGACATGTAAAGAAATAAAAGTCAGGGCAAGTATCTAACAGTCATGCATAAAAACAGCATAAATGATAAAAAAAAAATCGAAAAACTGACAAAAAATATGTGGGAATTTCGAAACTAGTCAAAAGACAATCACTGTCTTTCAGTTTGTCTTACTTTCTTTAGTAGATTTGGGCGTTTATTGTGACATATTAGACAGAACGTGACAACTAATGTTTGTTGCCATTTTCATCAGCACTTCAATCAACGCTTTTCGTTTACGTGATTAATTAAAATAGCCATGTTTGTGTAATAACGGTTAGCAGTAATGTGATCAGATGACGCATGCGCCAGGCAATAAGTGTTTTGTTCTACATTGCAACTTACATTGAACTGACTACAGTCTTGGCTAAGCGGGTTTATCGTAGCACCTTGTTCGGTCAGTTAAAGGTCCTTTTGCCCCACAATTGATTTTAAAGTTTTGGTCCTGCAGTTGATTTTCGCAATTCTTCTCCGTTTACAGATCTTACTATCATACTGTTCGATAATTCAACAGTTCGCTGTTTAACTATTTATTTTTTTATAATTCTTATTTTATTTACCTATTTGTCAATGGATGCGAAGAAATACTTGGATATATTTCGCTTTCTCTCTCTCTCTCTCTCTCTTTCTCTTTCAGTCAGTGTTTGACTACTCCCATGTCCTTAAGTATTTCTTATTTATTCTAAATCAATATTGCCTGAATGTCACCAACTACACAATTACCCCATTGTGACTTGTAAATATTTCGACATTGGTGACCTCCTTCGAACTTGTTTCCAACAAAGGAAGCATAACAAGTTCAGAAAGTTTTATGGATTCCACAAAGGGAAAACAGAAAACGGACAAGTTATTTGCGATTCTTCGGCGAAACGATGAGAATAGTGATGGAAATGCAAAATAAGAAGGAATAAGTAAGGATTCCAAACCTTATGAGAAGCATTGAGCATTTTGCTTCTCGAGGAATATATGTTGAATATGTATGTATGTATGTATGTATGTATGTATGATATATTATCATATATATTATTATATATATATGATATATTATATATATAATATAATATATAGAATATTAATATATATGTGTGTGTGTGTGTGTGTGTGTGTGTGTGTGTGTGTGTGTTTTCAACAGAGGTTAGGAACAAACTCATTAACCACAGCTACATTCATAATTCAACTCCTGAGTCACAAAAGGGTGTTAAATTTGAAAGAGCAAGAGACATATACTAAGTATGAAATGTTAAAATGAAAAGAAATGCAAACGGTTTGTGAAAGGAGCAGAGGTTAGGAAGAGCTGTAATATCCTAAATCACTGAAGTCCTAGAAATGTGGGAATAAAAGGCGCTGATATAATATATCGTGGTCAGCAGCGCAGCGTTTACAGGATGTATATTGACCAGTTGTATGAAACCTCTAATAATGTGAAGGTTATCTACACGGGATGGGTATTTATGGAGGGGTAAGGGGTTGGTCAAACTTAAATCAGGAGACATTGGATGTACGTGAAATTAATAACTTTTTTTTTAACTACTGTCTTTATTTTTTATGTATATGCGACGGTCCAGCGGTTACAGCTTTCTGGTGAGCGAACTACTCGTAAGTTTCCTCATTTTGTACACGAACAAGACTTGATGTTGTTATATAAAAAGTAATGACACCGTTTTGTTGTTAGAAAATCCCTAAATAAGGAAGAACTTGACATCAAACAATGATCTAGGAACCTACAAAGAATCTGAATTGCTTTATGGGTGTTACTATTAACAGATCAGACAACGAAGACTTAATCAACAGATTCGGCGGAATGAAACCTTCTCTGTCGTCATGATAGCCAATCTGCAGCATCCTTATGACAGCCATTGGGATGATGAAGTGTCTTTTAGTCACTTTACCTTGCTCTTGGGCCAGTAAAGGGACAAAGGAGTTCAATCTGGCCGCCATCGTC
>NC_087216.1:63401284-63409427 GCF_015104395.2 Macrobrachium nipponense
TTATTGCATAATATTTCTTCTGACAATTTCTGCGGACATAAAATGCTCTTCGAAGGTTCGAACAGAGGAAACATTAGAAGCAGACTGTCTGTTACAAAGTCGAAACAGAAATAATAAATATTGAACTTGCCAGACATAGAGACAATAATATAAACAGACTTGTCCCCTAAGGACATTTATTCCCTTGCTAGTGAATGCAGAATACTCACACTTACATCCATACGTATATCAATACATTAATACACACGTGCACACTTCTGTGAAACACGTACTAATGTGGTCATTATTTAATTACGTATGTGATATATATATATATATATATATATATATATATATATATATATATATATATATATATATATATATATATATATATAATTATGTATATATATATAACACACATATCCACAGGTGAAAAATAAGAGACAGGGTGTAGGTCCTGACCGGTTTCGGCTTTATTTTCAAGCCATTGACAAAGGACTGAAACATAGTATTAGAATTCACGAGTATATATACTACAAAGACAGTACGGACGAACATACACACAACAGTTTGAGACTGCAGATCCACTCACAGGCAGGTGTCAAGGTAGGAGTGGCTTCCAAAAATCATTAGGCTAAAATTTACAATAAATTCTCAAGGGATACTACCGCTTAGGGTACAAGTCCACACCTGACAGGTGTCAGGGAGGCGGGGTTGAACATCCCATTACCACTACTGCCCCCTTTACTGTGTTTTACAATATAATAATCCTATTTTTCATATATCTCTACAGCAAAACCTTAAAATTTAAACCGTTTAAAAATTTCTTTTGATATTAAAGGATCAAGTTTTTACATTCCTTGACTGATGTTCATATTATTGTTGTAACTTTCTTTATAAAACTAGATTCAATGATATTCCTTTCCAATGCATTATTAGAACACACCAGCTTTTTTGCCCCTTCCCAGTTAATAGCATGATTGTTCTCACTAACATGTACAAATATACCACTATTTCCCTGTGCATATCTCACACATTGTTTATGTTGTTCTATTCTTTTTTCCAGTGCTTTCCCCGTTTGACCATGTAAAAGTTGTCACAAGACTTACACGGGATTTTATATACACATCCTTTAGCATTGTCGGGGGAGTTCTTAATAAGTACCTGTTTCATTGTTTTATTGTTTTTAAAAACTACATTAACACCAAAATTCTTCAGGAGATGTGGGATATCTTTCATATTACTATTATAAGGTAGTACAAGCAGATTTTTGTTGTTGTAAGGTTCTTTTTTATTTTGATACATGGTCTTTTTGCCGCTTTTAATGCATTGTTTAGTACATTATTTGGATATTTCAGTTTCTTGCCTGTATTCTGAATCTTATCTATTTCCTCATCTACATATTCTGGGCTACATACCGTAGTGCTCTTAAAAACATAGAAGCAAACACTGATCTTTTAACCTTATTGTTTTGTCCAGAATAGAAATGTACATAGAAAGAAATATTAGTAGGTTTCTGTAAACACTATACTTAAACCCACTATTATTTCTCCGTATGAGGACATCCAAAAAGGTAGGCATTCATCTTTTTCTATTTCCATAGTAAATTTAATTGATGGTACTAATTGATTTAACCTTGGCAAAAAAAAGTTATTTACATCTTCATTCCCAGGTCATACACAAATTATGTCGTCAACATATCTAAACCAAGGTACATTGCGTGGAATTATATTATTTAAAATTTTCTTTTCAAAAAATTCCATATATAAATTACTTAGCACTGGGGACAGGAAGGGTTTCCCATTGCCATACCAAAAATTTTGTGAGTAGAATTTTCCGTTGAATTCAAATTTACAGTCTTTAACACATAATTTTATTAGTTCAATTAAGGTGCTTTTAGAAAATGGAATATATCCAGTTGTTTGTTTTCTAATTAATTCGATAAAAACTCCAACTAAATCATCAATAGGCACTTTGTGAATAGAGATACTACATCGAAGCTCACAAGTCTCGATTCACTATTAACTTTTACACTATTAGTTTATCTATCAGGTCCACATTAATTCTTAATATTGGCATTAGAGATGTTACCTACCAGTTGGGTTAAGGATATCCACTAATATTTTGCTAATTTATAAGATGCGGAACCCACTGAGCTGATAATGGTCTGGCAGGGAAGTTTGCTTTATGGGTTTTTATCGTACCACTACATATACGGTTAGCGATGGGGAGGGTCACACACACCTTCTTTATAAGACTTTCGTTGCCTTTTAACAGATTTTTCACTTTTTTATTAAAACCACTATTCACACTTTCTATCGGGTTCTTATTTAATTCTTTATAAGTGCTATATCACCCAAAAGACTTTCCATTTTTTCTATGTATTCAATTTTGTTTAAAATTACTATGGCACCTGATTTATCTGCTTTTGTCATGTGTATATTTTTACCTTTTTTCAGTTCATTGTGGCATCATAAATCTTTTTGGGTACGTTTGTGGTGTCTGACTTTTTCATGCTTCCATAAATCACTCCCTTAATTATGTTGACATCTTTCACTAGTTAAATCACTATATTTTTCTAAGTTGCACAATCCTTTAGTAATTTCTACACTGTTTATACTTCCCGTTGATAGAGCAAAATTTAAACCATAGCCTAAAGCACTAGTTACATTACTATCCAGATGCTTGTTTGATATGTTTGACGGAACACTTTCATGCATGCGGGTTGGTAGTCCAAGGGGGCTTCTTTCGATCAGGAGTTTCATTGTCTCTTATTTTTCACCTGTGGATATGTGTGATAAATGAATCACGTGCTAAAGTGATTATAATCATAATATATATATATATATATATATATATATATATATATATATATATATATATATATATATATATATATATATATATATATAAAGTATTTACACGAATCTCTTTAAGTCATTTCATTTAACAAATGGCTAACAGTGTCTATTGAAGAAGACACGATGAAATGTACCAGAAAAAAAGTGCCCTCCTTCCGTTCTTATCTCAAAGAGACAATAAACTCTCTCTCTCTCTCTCTCTCCCCACGTGAGAAAAAGCCCAATACAATTCCGTTTCGAAGTTATAGCCGCTATAAGGTAAAGGTTTCTGGTTCTCTCAGCAGCAAGTTTTTTAGAATATGAATATATAGATATATATATATATATATGTATGTATGTATGTGTGTGTGTGTGTGTATATATATATATATATATATATATATATACTATACATATATATATATAGTATAATATATAGATATATATAATCATACATATATTATATATAGACTATATATATATAATATATATATATATATATATATATAATATATACGCACACAATATATACACTATATATATATATATATATATATATATATATATATATATATATATATATATAATATATATATATATTACACATACATATATATATATACACACACGCACACACATATATAATATATATATATATATATATATATATATATATATATATATATATATATATATATATATACTTGTATACGTAAAAGAGGGTCAAAAACCCATGACAGTTTTATCGAATATCTTTAACATTCGAGTTCTACGCTTAAACGCAAAAATAATTATGATGATGGATTTTTTTATTTCGTTTTTTTCTTGTGATTTAAAAGCTGTGATTTACCTCCTGGAAGCCCTGTTCGACTTCCTAGAGGGAAGGAAGTTTTTCACCAGAAAATCAATGACATCAAAGTTCTAAGTTTTTATAAAGTCTTTCAGAGGCCTTGCTCTGGTTCCAGTCTTTTGTCAGAAGCGTTCCGACAAAATTTCCCCTTCCAAGCAATAAAAAATATCTCCTTCAAAGCCTTATGACCAAGTCTCTCCTTCAAAGCATGTTGACAAAATCTCTCTTCAAAACACTGACGAAATCTCTCCATCGAAACATTGACGAAATCTCTCCTTCAAAGCCTTATGACAAAATCTCATCTTCAAAACATCTGACAAAATCTCTCCCCGGACTCCTTTTCAAAAACGTCTCGGCACAAAGAATAAGTTAAGGGCAAAATCGACACCAGAAATAAATAACCATCAAGTAATCAGTGAATGTGAAAATGATAATTTCAGCAGTGGAAGGAAATTATACAAAATATCATAAGCTTATTAAGTAAACAATAAAAGAAGAACTAAGATACTTATCTTATATTTGAAAACGAAAATAATCTTTGTTATTAAGAAATTATTGGTTTTGCATATATACATAAAAAGAAAAGAAAAAAAAACATTGCATAGAAAGGATCCATAAAAGAGAAATAATTCATTTAAAATTCCTTGAATTAAGTAATTTTATGTAACTAAATACAATGAAGGATATTTATTTGTCCACTTTTCCGTTTACAAAAAGCACGATATTATGGAATCATTTACGTTATATTGTTAAAAATGAGAAAAAACGCGCTATTTGTCAGCCATAAATTCAGGCAGCAATTTACGAAAGATTACAGAAAACATGATAAAACCGAAGACAAAAAGAAAACTGTCCATTTCGCCTTTCAGCAAATACCCATAAATTCCTGGAGAAAATTACACAGGGAATAAAAAAGTGTAAAATGTAAAAACGTGAAGATAAGAGAGTGAGAAGGTGACAAAAAAAGCAGCGGCCATGTTCAGAGGATATGGGTTTCGCTCTGTCTATTGGGGTCCTTTGGTTTTATTGCTTCGGGGAAAGGGCTCCTCTTTCCCTCTATTACGTGGAAGATCGATTTTGTGATGATTGGGAATTGTCTCTCTTCAATTATAGTGGAAATACTTATATTTTTTCAGCCTATCGTTTCAATCATTGGGGTTTCTTTACAGTGGGGTATCCATACCCTCCCCGGGGGTTATAGACCCACCCCATGCTGAGAGTATGGGGCTTAATCTTTGGATATTTGTATAGATTTAATTTTAATATGTCAATGTAGACATGGGTACATTTTGTAAATAAATAACTATATAAAACTAAAAATGCTTTTGATTTTCTTGTATGTTCTGTTCCTAACTATTCATACCTGAAGTATGTAGTAAACTAAGTACTTTAAGCTGTATTGTCAACAAATAAGACTAAAGTGGACTTAATCAAAAGTTGTATGGAACCATATTGGGTCATTCATTAGGGGTCTGGAGTCTTCGAAAAGTTAAGAACCGCTAGTTTAAATTAATATATTTGTCCTTGAGATTCGAAACACAACAGTTTTGTTTTCTCATTTTTAATTACTTTTCACATCATTTCATTTCAGTAGGGATTTTGTCTCTTCGGTTGATATGAAAACGAATAATTATTTAACCCTTAGCACCCTGAAAATAATTCCAGGAATCTCGGTTGTTATTACAATGTTTTATGTTAATATTATTTGTTCTTTTAGTTTTATTTCCAAAGAGTGAAGGAGTTTCCTATATAGTTTAAAAAACAGAAAATAGATATGGTTGTAGCATAAAGGTGTTGGGGATATTGACATTTAACATCTAGATATCACTGTACTGCAAGACAACTGAATGGTATTCGTTTTTGGAGTCTGTAAACCTTTTGTTTCCCATCAATTTACCTTAGAGGAATACGAAAGCAAATGGATAAGTAGACATATGTGGTCTATTTTTACCACTGACTATTTACCTTAATCCTAAGGGTAAGACCGTGGTGCCTCCCTTTCCAAGGACGACCAACTAGTGTTATTTTATGTTAAAACATTCAGGGCATTTGATCAAACTTACTGTTAACAAATAAGAACATGAAGTTATAATTCCAGTGGGTAATACGAACACTTTTGATCAAATTGGTACTCTGGTTTTGGTGATGCACAAGAAATGAAATTATATAAATTATTTGTTTAGGAAAGTACACGAATTTCACGATAATTGTAGTTGGAAACCGAATCATGGATCTATAAAATGTGAATTAGTTTAATCATAATGATTGAGCACCAAAAATTACTGTTCATTATTGAAATGGAATTTCATTAAATTCTCTTGGATTTTTGATAGAAAGTGAAAGATCATGTCTTTACTAATTCAGGGCTAATATCGAAAGACTTTTTTTTTTTACCGGTTAAGGGCCAAGTACTAAAGAATCTGTCTTTATTGATTTAAGGTCAAAGAAGAAGCTCAAGCCTTTATGAATTTATAACAAAACACGAAAGATTCTGTCTTTGTGGATTTAAGGTCAAGACCAAAAGATCATGCCTCCATGAATTTGGGGGCAAAAACGAAAAATATGGCGGTAGAAGTACTGATAACGTGCCAGTGACTTACAAAAAAGAATAATATAAAAGAAGATAAAAAAGGGGGTGGGGTGTGGGGGAGAGTATGCTATGCTGTTAAAGATGGTCTTCGATAAACCTACGACGTACTATATCGAAAGTGATGCAAATGAAAGATGATAGGACTGTTGGAAATAGTTAACAAAGTACATAGTACCTTTCCGTTAAAAATGTTTCTCAAGAGAGACAACGGAAGCCACAATACTCTACTCGAAAAGAACAATACAAACACCTGGGAGCTTCTCTCCTCTTCCCTTTTTGTTCTCATCTTTGATTCATTCTGCTGCGGAAAAGTTTCACGGCCCTCACTCAGTTTTGTCTTCTCGGGGCCTATTCTTTCAAGGCATTACCCCAAAAGGAACACGGAAGTAAAAGGAAAAGGGGGAATCTTGGCATTTTTCGCCTCCTTTGTCGAAGATGGGATGTCAGTTTTTTTCTTTATTTCTTTCTTAATGAATCTCCACGAATTAATGTTCACTTTCAATATGTTCTTAATCTTTCGAGCATAAATTAGGAATCTGAATGAGGATGGCACGACTTATCTGGAGATATATGGATGAATTAAATTCTCTCTCTCACACAAATGCATTCACGCACACACACATTCACTATATATATATATATATATATATATAGTATATATTATATATATATATATATATATATATATATATATATATATGATATATATATATATATATATATATATATATATATATATATATATATATTTATATATAAGCCATAATATATATATATATATATATATATATATATATATATATATATATATATAATATATATAATATATATATATATATATATATAGATATAGATATATATAAATATGTATATATATAGGGATATATATATATATATATATATATATATATATATATATATACATATATATAATATATATAAAATATATATAGATATATCTATATATATATATAATATATATATAATATATATATAGATAATATATATATATATATATATATATATATAGATATATATATATATATAGGTATTATATATATATGTATATTTAATATATATATAGTATATATATATATATATATATATATATGTATGTATTTATATGTATACAGACATTAAATATAGCATATATATATATAGATATATATATATATATATATTATATATATATATATATATATATATATATAATATATACATACATGTATGATATATATATATATATATACATATGTACTATATTAGATATATATATATATATATATATAGTATATATATGATATATATATATATATATATATATATATATAGCTATATATATATATATGATATATATATATATATATATATATTATATATATATAGATATATTAGATATATATATATATTATATATAGGAGTATATATATATATATATATATATATGGAGATATAGATAGATATAGATATATATATATATATATATATAATATATAGATAATATATTAGATATATATATATATAATATATATAGATATATATATATATATATATATATAATATATAATATATAATAGTAATATATTATATATATAATTATATATAAATATATATATATATATAATATTATAATAATAATATATAAGATAATATATATTAGATATAATGATTATATATTATAATATATATAATATTATAATATTAATATATATAATATAATATATCTATATATATATTAGATGATATATATAATATATATAATATATATATATATTATAGGATTCTATATATATATATATATATATGAGATATATATTATATATATATATCTAATATATATATATATATATATATATCGTCCCTAAGTATAAGTGAATCACG
>NC_087216.1:63409927-63419927 GCF_015104395.2 Macrobrachium nipponense
CGGCCTTCTATAACCACTTATATTTCATATGGATTACAGTATCCCATAATGCATCTCAAATGCATTCCACCACTCGCCATATGTCATCCTTTCAAGCTTCCTCTCTTACCATATTGTGGTCTCCATTACCGTCCTCTTCGAGAATTTAACGTTAGATATAATTTCATACTAAGTGCTGCTTTCTAGAAAGAGTTTTGCTTTTCCATGTATGTATATATATATATATATATATATATATATATATATATATATATATATATATATATATATATATATATATTATATAATACTCATTAGGAAGAGAAAATATATGGTCTTGCTTGTATTCAAGTAAAAAAAATGTTGCTCTTCCTGATCAAATAAAAAGTTCTAAATCATTGCCACATATTTTCATTAGGACTGTGAATATTAAATATTGGTAAAGCAATAAAAAAAATAAGACAAATGACTCTGTAGCGCCAGAGGGTCATTATTAACGATGTTCTTTATCTTTGGAAGCCTCATTAGGGCGAATAAATCTCAATTAATCTGGGGAATGTAATCCTCGTTGATAGATTGCCCAAGAAACTGGATCCTTTATCGTATATAATTGGGAGATATTTTATGATAGGTTCAACCACCACATCTCTCTCTCTCTCTCTCTCTCGTCTCTCTCGATCCACTCTCTCTCTCTGTTCTACCAGCTAATGTACCTCATGCGTTTAAATGTTATCTTATACCATTAGTACATTTGCCTTAGAATTTATTGGAAAATTATTTGATGTTTTGTGGATGTTATAGAAATAATATATGCATACATTTATGTAAATAGAGTGTATGTGTATGTATGTATATATGCGTATGCATGAGCACGTGTTGGTATAAACTGGACCACCCAAATAAAAGTTGTCTCCATTAGGAAGCTGCCAGTAGCACTGAATGTTGGGAACCTTCCTTTCTCTCCCTTTCTTTCAATGTAGCGTCTGGCGAATAAACTCGACTGATTCATTTCCAAGTTCTATTTATCTTTGTGCTTTTCATTGCTTTTGCTCTGCTTGTTTTCCGAACGATGCTCAGAAACAGAATATTGTAACTATTAGAAACGAAAAGAAAATAAGAACCAGTTTATTATTCAGCGCGAACAGAATTACTCCAAGAGAGGCCAGAAGAAGCAAAATATGAAGGGAAGACAAAAAAATCACCGAATGCGCCGTAAGTATATCTTAGTTTTACCAGACCACTGAGCTGATTAACAGCTCTCCTAGGGCTGGCCCGAAGGTTTAGGTTTTTTTTTTTTTGTGTGTGGCTAGGAACCAATTGGTTACCAAGCAACGGGACCTGCAGCTTATTGTGGGATCCGAACCACACTATATCGAGAAATGAATTTCTATCACCAGAAATAAATTCCTCTGATTCCGCGTTAGCCGAGCCGGGATTCAAACTTCGGACCACCGGATTGGCAGCCGAGCGCGAAAACCACTCGTCCAGCGAGGAACTCGAATGTGCCATAACAAAATCAAAATTAACAAACGAACATGCACTGGATAATCTAAAGGCAGGTAACCCAAAGTCCATGACTAAAATACGTGAATAAATCAATAAAAAAAAACGAACAAGATGTAAGAGTGTGTAAGAGTAGGTAGGATTCACACAAACACAGAAGTCATGACTTATGATACCAACAACCACAACAGCAACAGCAGGAACATGGACTGTTCTCACCGCAACTCTATTTATAGTCTCCGGCCATTGACTCGGGAATGAATCCCTGTCTGGGCAAATGGAAATTGCGACACCGAAGTCCGTGAGGACAATTAAGGAAAAGCTCCCCTTCACCATTTCTGGATCTAACCCCTACCCACCCCTTCCCCTACCCCCAATCCAGAGTCTATTTCTGGCAAGAGCAAATACCAGCTTGTGTTTCTGGACTCATCGTTTGTTAAGTGATTATCTAACGTCCCCAAACTTATGTTTAATTCCGTTAGAGACAAGGATACTTAAGTAGAGTCAGAAGAATGGATATTTAAAACGATTATACTATATGTACTTGTTGCAACCCCCCCCCCCCCACCCCTCACACACACACACACACACACACACACACACACACGCATATATATAGTATATATATATATATATATTATATATACTATATATATATATATATATATATATATATATGTATATATATATACACGAGTCTGCTAAGTAAAGGACGCTAAGTCGAAAGATCTCGCAGCATTCCACTGTATATATATATATATATATATATTATATATACATATATATATATATATATATATATATATATATATATATATATATGCATGCATGTAGGTATAACGGAAACACAAAAAATTGGAACGTGATGAATATATTCATCACGTTCCAAATTTGTGTGTTTCAGTTATACCTACATGCATGCATATATATATATATATATATATATATATATATATATATATATATATATATAGTAATATATATATATATATAATATTATATATATATATATATATACACACATACATACATACATACACACAATCATAAGCCACAGGCCTTTATGATCAGCTGAATCTCAGGAACTTGTACATTCCCATTTCATATTGTCATTAGAAAGGTCCAATGGAATACCATCTTGCCTCTCAATACACGCTTCACTCTAATTTACACAGTTATAATGGCAGGTATCGTGTGAAAGAAGCAGAAGTTTGCTACGAAAGGTGTTTTGCTCCTTTTCAAAACTTTTCTGATTTTACACTTTACTCTATGTTATAAGATTGAATACTATAAACCTTGAAGGACACGGGGTGGGGTGTTGTGTTTACGTATGTTTGGATTCATCAGATAAAATTTGAAGGAATTAGTCACTTTTATGAGCCCCATTGTATTATAAATAAATAGCTATATAAAACTATAAATGCTTTTGATTTTCTTGTATGATCTGTTCCTAGCTATTCATACCTAAAGTATGTATTAAACTAGGTATATTAAGCTATACTGGACTTTAGCAAAGGGGAGTATAGAACTATATTGGGCAATTCGTTGGGGGTCTGGAGTCATCGAAAGGTTAGGAACAACTGGTGTCAATGACTACTGCAATGTGCATAGAGGTGTCAGCCATTGGTGTGGTGATGGTGCTTTCTGAGGACAGTATGAATAGGAATGTGCAAGTTCCAGAGATTCAACTGTTCATGTAGGCCTCTGGCAGTGACCTTCCTTTTGCGTGTTCTTGGGAATCCAACTTTGCTAGATAAAACAGTTAGTGACTGAGAAAATGTACATAATATATTGATAAAATGATATATAATTATGTTCATGAGTTTCTGGACAGAATGACGGTAAAAAAAAATGTAAAAAATACGCCGAAGTTTCTTCTTCGTAGTCGAGGTTTCTGTAAAGCGTATTATCAAAGCCACCGAAAATAGATCTATCTTTCGGTGGTCTCCGTATAATGCTGTATGTGCCGCGTCCCATGAAACTTTAACCACAGTCCGGTGATGGCCTGTCATATATCGTTACCAGACGCATGCTTATGGCTAACTTTAACCTTGAATAAGGTGTAAAAAAAAAAAAATGCTGATTAGAGGGCTGCAATTTTGTATGTCAGATGACTGGAAGGTGGATGATCAACATATCAGTTTGCAACCCTCTAGCCTCAGTGGTTTTTAAGATCTGAGGGCGGATAGAAGAAGTGTGGACGGACAGACAAAGCCACCTCAATAGTTCTCTTTTACAGAGAACTAACACGACTACTTGACCTAATAAATCTCATTTGATTGGTGGTGGTATTACTGAGAAAGGGATACGCCATAGCCGAAAGTAAAGCATAAAAAAAGAACTGCTATTTGTTTAGAAATTCTTCTCCCTTCCTTTAAATATCGGTGCAAAGGCTCAGTGGGATCACGACTCCAGTGTTTCCATATCAAGTGTAGGAAGAAATACTAGGGAATGTCGGGCTCAATATACAGTCAACGACGCTATTATTCTACTTATTATTAAATCACTTGAAGCGAAGATGAGAGAGAGAGAGAGAGAGAGAGAGAGAGAGAGAGCAAAATATCAATAGTGCCAGGTAAAAAGGTCTTCTGTTATGGAATTCCAGCCGCATCCAATCACTGTTGCTTACATAGACCAAATGTTGGTTGGCTCAGTCAGCCATATTCTGAGAGAGAAGAGAGAGAGAGAGAGAGAGATTTTTTTAGGATATGTAAACATATGTGTATATATGTATATATATATATATATATATATATATATATATATATATATATATATATATATATATATATATTATATATATATATATATATATATATATATATATAATACAAACACACACACACATATATATGTGTGTATATTATATATATATATATATATATATATATAGATATATATATATATATATATATATAGATATATATATGTATATATAGTAATATATTAAAACGTGATATTAAATAATTATGATATATATATATATATGGATAGTAGTATATATGATATATATATATATATATATATATATATATATATATATATATATATATGAGAGAGAGAGAGAGAGAGAGAGAGTAAGTACTACCATTTGTGTGACTTCAGCTATCAGTATGAGGCAATAATTAGGTCCTCAAATGTTTCCTACTTATTTAAGTATATATACTATATACACAGATATATATATATATATATATATATATATATATATATATATATATATATATATATATATATATATATATATATATATATATATAGTTCATGCCGTCGCTATCACCTTGTCCTATGAAACGTTGTGAGCAAATGATGGGTGAAGCAATGTTCTAATTTCATATACCTTAGAACAAAAGCGCCAGAATAATTTCCGTTGCAATTATATTTCTGCTGTTGGAAAGACTCCCTAAATTTAGAATTACTAGCATATATCAATAATCAAAGGATTTCACAATTGAGGGAAAATAATTAACAAATGAATACGGAACATTTAGGAGCGTTTAATCACTATTGTGCAGTATTAATAGATTTGGATCCTAGATTCAGAAAAAAAGACACATGCACCTTATTCCAGCAGCCTGAAGGTCCTCTGAATTTCACACCGTTCAGATGTTGATGCTTTCGGTGAAAAGGCAGCGTGACAGGTTTCAAAATAATTGACTTGAAAATAATACCAGAAAATTCTAACAAAAACGAATAATTGCGGAAAATAAATCGAACAAATAAAATGGAGTTACAGAATACTTCTATAAAAAACAACGAACTCGAAGTTGCAAATACTACAGGGACACAAGAAGACAATTAAATTTCCGAATAACAAGCGAGTGTTTTTAACAAGTGAATTATTTCCTCGCCTGCAGACGGCGAAGTTCTTTTCTTCAGCCGGAAATCTAACTTTCCTGTGAACACGACAAAGGGATTCCCAGAATTACCTCCCTTTCTCATCAGGAGCTAAAAGAAAATCAAGCGAAGCCTTTGAAGACAGACTCGTGGAAAAGAAAATAGACAGGTAACACGGATGCGGAAGAACAACAGCCCCCCCTCCCCCCGTCTGCTATCTCTCTCTCTCTCTCTCTCTCTCTCTCTCTGGCACTGAAAACATCTCTTATTCTCACGAAATCAAGAACCTAATTTTAGTTAGATGATATTTAAATAAGAATAAATTGAAAATGGATCTTGAGTGTCGTAAAATGAATAGTTTCCAAAAGACCAATTTGAATTTCACTTATAGTTTCTTTTTCAATACATCTGAAGAGGGAATGCCTTCTTTAGTTGAACGGGAAGAACTTTATCTCAAGTTACGAGTGGATTCAGGAATCCCCAGTGGTATAACTGCATTGAAACTTCCGTCATTCACAACTGGAACATAAGCTCGAAATTCGGATCAATTAATATAATGTCATCTAAATTCATATAACACCCCATCTCGAAGGCCAACTTTCCTGATGTAAGAATCAAACATAAATGTTCCAGGGAAAATAGAAATCGTTGATTCTTCCTGCCGTGTCCTCGAACCTATGTTGATACGTTTTTAGTATTTGATTTCCCTTTTTTATTACTTTGAAGAGAGGAGAGGCGGTAATCCAAAAGGATAAGACAATGAAATAATAAAAGTAGTTTAAGAGGAAATAGATAAGCACGGAAAATGGGAGGTGGGACAACAAAACATACCCACCAATACCTTCATGATATAAGGATTTTTTATAATTTTTTAAACTTGTGTCTGGATTGAACAACCTTTAATAGAATCGAAAATGACAAAATTCTTTGACGATGACGCCAGATGAATCTATTCCTTATGGCAAGAGCAGGTAAGGACTAAAGACACTCCATCAGCCCAATGGCTGTCATAGGGATGCTGCAGATTGGTTGTCATGATGACAGAGAAGGTTTCATTCCACCGAATCAGTTGATTGAGTCTGCCTTGCCTGATCTGTTAATAGTAACACCAATAAAGCAAGTCAGACTTTGTAGGTTCCTAGATTATTGTTTGATGTCAAGTTTTTCCTTATTTAGGGAATTTTCTAACAACAAAAGTGTCATTACTTTTTATATAACAATCAAGTCTTGTTCGTGTACAAAATGAGGAACTTAGGAGCAGTTCGCTTACCCGCAAGCTATAACTGCTGGGAACTGCCGCATATACATAAAAAATAAAGACAGTAGTTAAAAAAAACACAAAGTAATTAATTTTACGTACATCCAATGTCTCCTGATTTAAGTTTGAACAACCCCCTACCCCTTCATTACTACCCCTGGAAAATCCGGAATCGTTGGTGTCCTAGAAATGTGGGAATAAAAGGGGCTGATATACATCGTGGTCAGCAGAGCAGCATTTACAGGGGTGTATATTGACCAGTTATATGAAACATCCAATAACGTGAAGGTTATCTATCGATTCCAGATGTTTCAGCAGAAATGCCTAATCGAGTTAAATATATGACATCCATGTATTTTAAAAGAAGCAGTAGAATTACATATACGTGTGTGTTTGCTTACACGTTTATCTCATGTAAAATTATGTGTGTATTTGCGTGTCTTACTTCCACCATGAAATGTGGAAACCTCTTTTTCTAGTTCTATTCGTGCTGACAACACAAGGTCTTGCAACATTCTCTTATACGCCAATACTCTAAACTCCCTTATTCGCTCATTTTGCAGGCTGTAGACCTTCTGGAGTTGAATACCCTCGTTTCAGTTTAACTTGTAAGGAATTTCTCCTAATATGGGAGAGAAATGAAAGACGAACCTTAGATGATCTTAATTGGTAAAGGGAACAGGTCAATATGGGTCAAGTCCCACTTCTTCACAAAGAGCAAGTTTGTGGGAAAGTTTGTGGGAGCCATCTTCATTTTTCCTTTCCCATTTCGTCTGAATTTGCTTGGTGACCTTTTGAGAACGGGAGTTGAACCTATATTGCTTAGGTAAGGGTCAACGTGTATTCTGCTTTTTGTTAATTTGATATTAAATTCACATCAGAGGGATTAATGAATATCCTCTCAAAACTGGGGATGGAAAGGTGTCGCCTCATAACACCTCAAACACAGACGAAGGAAGGACGAGGGCAGAGGGGCAAGGAAACTTGCACCAGGCCTTCTTATTGGCGCTGTGATGGCAGGAAGTGGCTGGAAATGGTTCTGAGCGTCCCTGGAATGGCGGAGTGACCAACAGAGTAAGTGATAAAAATCTTTTATTCTTTTAAGCATAACTTTATGAGATCATTTCTCCGAAAAGAATCTCTTTTTTTTATATACGAATATAGATTCGAAAGTGAAGGTTGATATTCGTCTGTCTGAAATCAAAAGAATGCCACAGTATTCAAAGAAAAAGGAAAGACAAACAAGCGATAAAACAAAGACGAAAACATTAAGCCTTTCGAACGTCCACCAGATTGACTGAGCATCAAAGTGTAGGAAACTTCCTCCGTTGGAGGCAATTGAACCGAAACAAACATCTTTATAGTAACGAAACCGGAAGCAAGATAATTCAAAGCTGTTATCATTTGACCGTTGTGATCATATCTTCCCGCTTTCGAAGAAAGCTTCTTCTGGTGTATTTCTGGAGGAACTTTCGATGCATAAAACTCGAGGAATGATTAAAGGCAAACTTTGAATAGATTTCTGTGTAAGGGGTTTGGACGTGTGGTGGTGGGTGGGGGAGGGGGCGGGGGGGGGGGGCTGTGTTGGATTGGACTGGAAGAGGGGGGTGGGTGTTGGGGGGCGGGAGGAGGAAAAGTTGAAGCAATGTCTCACGGCAACGCGTGGCGGTGGTCCGAAGTTTTAACAAATCCGACGCTCCTGGGAGGTGCAGAACTGGAGAAGGATAATTGTTATTCTCGTAAATAAAAATATGAATATTTGAATAACAATGCATTGTGGATCTAAATTCTACCCAATTTTCATCGTTAAACTTTATAAGGAGCAATTCCCGGATACAGATCCCATTTGTATGGAACCTCACGGTGTAACTCTGTCCAACCCTGGGTTCACTTAGCGATATTTATCTTTGGTCTTGAATCGGATTTTGGGAAAGTAGCATCGATGAGAAGGCAGCTTTCGGCAATCTTCGGAAAAAGCTATTATTATTATTATTATTATTATTATTATTATTATTATTATTATTATTATTATTATTATTATACATGCACACGGATCAAAGAGAGTCAACAGTATGTATCCATAAAGAATGATTGTGTAAACATGTGTTTAAAAGGAACATCAATGGAAGAGAGGGAAAATCAATGAATGAATGATTGGAAGTTTTCTGGCATCCTGACATCAAAGGTCATTGACGCCGATATCTTTTATTATAAAGAATAAAATATTCAATTAAAACCATAAAAGCAAATATGTCATTACAAAAGTTAAATAGCTTTCAGAAGACCTGCTTCTGAAATAAATCTAAAAATGCCGCTAGCATTGTACAACACAGAAGATGGGGAAAAAATCCGAGTAATTTAATGTAAATGAATAACAAAAATTAAATACGTGAATATCCCGATTCATATAAAAGATGCTACACCGTCACAAGGATCACGTGACTAAATGTACTGTAAGAGGCAGAAGGAAAGCTTAACAAGGAAAAGAAGCAAGCGCTTTCGTGCATGTAAGTAATATATATAAAATTCTTTAAGGTACAATACAAACTTTTCTTCTGTACCCTGAAGAAGTGTACTATATATTAAATAAACGAAAGCGTTTGGTACTCATCCCCTTTAATATTTCCTTCTGGCTCTTGCAGTATATAAAACAAGTGACAAAATATCTTTCCTTCATTAAAATTATGATAATTCAAAGCACCGTGAGGATCTCCAAGATGAACTCAGATAAATGGAGTGTTAGAAAAAAAAGCAATAAGTTGAAACTAGATTCAATTTTGAAATATGAGAGAAAAACTGAACGAAACATTAAACTTGCATTATTCCAGGCAGAAAAGAATAGAGAAATATCAGATATGATGTATAGAAAAAAAAATTGAAAAGTGTGAGACAAAGTCAGAAAGAAACAGAGAATACAATTTACAAGAGAAACTCAGGTTACAGTTCATAACTAATGCGAGCGTGATGTCAACACAGAAAGCAGAGAATCTGGCTAACTCACTCCGAATGAATTATAAGACGAAACCTGGTTTACAGAACAACAGGGAACAAGACACTCAACAGCAGTTCAAAATTTGTAACCATTCAAGTAAGCAGCCACAAGCAGTCCCAAGTCAACAAACATTTCAAGTCACCGCGGTCAGTTGAGGTCACTTCGAACGTATTATATAACTCTCCGAAGAGAAATAGAAAACCCTATAAAAGGGATCGTAGCAGCGTAAGCTAAGCACTTGTAACCACATGAACCATTCCTCTGGAGGCTGTGTGATTTCTGTCAACAGTAGCCATTTATAACAACTCGAAGTCAAGTTACTTTCCATAGTGCGATGCTTCTCCCCTCTCGAAGAAAGCGTCCCACGGCTTTTGAGCCCCAGACCTTCGATTCTAGAACAACTTTGAAGAACGTTGAAAAGATAACATGTG
>NC_087216.1:63424927-63443492 GCF_015104395.2 Macrobrachium nipponense
ATATATATATATATATATATATATATATATATATATATATATATATATATGTATAATATATATCTATATATATATATATAAAGATATATATAATATATATATATATCTATCTATATATATATAATATATATATCTATATATCATATATATATATATATAAGAGTACTGGTAATCTTCTTAGGCACGAAGATATAGTATTCAGTTGTATTCCACATAGGAAAATGAAAAAAGGTATATCTCAGAAAATGCCCAACAGTTTCGTCCTCCAATGGACCTCTTCTTGGAGCGTTTATTAATAAACGCTCCAAGAAGATTGGTCCATTGGAGGACGAAAACTGATTGGGCATTTTCTGAGATATACCTTTTTTCATTTTCCTATGTGGAATTACAACTGAATATATATATGTAATATATATATATATATATATATATATATATATATATATATATATATATATATATATATATATATATATATATTATTATATATTGCTACTTTCAAAATGCATGTTTCCCCTCTTTGAAATGTCATGTACAATTTTAAAACATTTTTTCAGATTCCTAGATAGCTTAGAATAGGATGTTTTAAAATGTGTGTTCAGATTTCGCATTGCATGTTGTAAAAGAATATATATATAACGTAAAAAGAGAGAGATTTTTACTTTGTCTTTTCGAAACTACAAATGTTTAACTTTTATGTCAACACTGTAAGATTAGGGGGTCTGCGAGATCCGTTTACTTTCCTAAATCTGTCAACGCATGTGATAGCGAGAGAACTGAGTCTTGCGTTGTTATCAAAACATGTCAATCTTAATTGTCTCTCAGCCTCCGTTTCGATCGAGTAGAGTACGTCTTTCTTTTTTTTAACAGACTGGACTCGTACACGAATATCTTTGATCAAAACCACGTGCATGTTACACATTTCTTTATGAAGATTGCGTCAGATTTCCAAGCTACTGGAAGCATTCGTGACAAGAACGTTTTGGGTCATCTGCCCTGTCGAATTTCCGTAAAGGAAGAAAATTCCATTCTATCTTAGGACCTCGAGGCAGTCAGATCTCTCTCTCTCTCGCTCTCTCTCTCACTCGAAATCATTGAGATTATATTAACGTAACGTAAATTGGTCACTCGTAACGTTTTAGAATTTCATATTTGATATTTCTTAGAGTTTATTTAGTGTTATTTAGTTTCTTTTGTGGAATCTGAACAAACATTTCGTAACGGCGCCTGGTTTTTGTGAGTGTGATATACAAGCTGCAGCAAAAGAGAAAGAAAGAAGTTGGTATACCAAAAAGGTAAAGTGTGTTATTTTTATTAGTTGAAACTAATAACTAAAAATTAATGGGAAAAGTGTTTGGATATCTAATAACTAATAACGGATAGGAATTGTGTTTAACTAATAATGGATAGGGATTGTGGTTAACTAATAATTGTTAGGAACAGTGGTTAACTAATAACAGATGGTTGTGAAGGTTTGATAAAAACTGTTGGTTATAATGTTTTGAGGGAAAAGATCTACACTTTTACACATTGCGTATTTCTGTGTTTGTGATTGTTCCATTGTTTGTGCACTTGTTCATTTTCTTATTGAAGTGTGTCTTTTTGTTTTATATTTTCATTTGCGTTCACAATTTAGTTGACTTAGTTATTTTCATTGCTTAATCATTGCACATTTAATTAAATCTAACATTTATGAATTAATTTGCATTTACTTAGAATTCTTTTCAAGTTTTGTTGTTGTTTAGCACTTGTGAATTAATTTCAAATTTTCAATTATTGCCTAACACTTTTGAATTTGATTGAATTAATTTTCTTGAATTTTGTGATAAATTAATTTTGATTTAATTTTACTTAATTTTGATTCAAGAATTAATTAAACTTTACACTGTTTTCAAGTAACAGTAATTTTCCCTGATATTGTGAATTTCACTTATAAATTTTGAATTTAATAATAAATTTTTGTATTTAAAATTATTATAAGTATTTTCATTTATACCAGTATATTTAATTATGATTATATTTATGTTAGGTAGAAACATAGAGTGGTAATTGATTTGCTTTCCTTCAATTTATTTGAAGTGACTTAGAACCAGGGAAGTACTTAGACTTCTGAAATCAGGGAAATACTTAGACTTTTAAAGTTGTTGATGGAGTGATGCCCTTTGATTAATTTTAATTACTTATAAGATTACCTCACACCCCTGTTTTTTGATGAACTTAGTCTGATTTTCTGGGCAATACTGGTAAGTGTTAAGGGATCACTGTTGCCTTTAGAGTATTCATGTTGTTTAAACGTGTTATGAGGGTTCAGGTGTCTGGATTTTGGTGAGGTAATATTTGATGCATGGTAACCAGATACTGTGCACTTCGTAACAATATATATATATATATATATATATATATATATATATATATATATTATATATATATATATATATATATATATATATATATATATATATATATATATATAATATTTATATATATATAATATATATTGATATATGATATATATATATATATATATATATATATATATATATATATATATATATATATATATATATATATATATATATATATACTATATACTTATATATATCTATGATATATAATATCTATATATATATTATTATATATATATATATGTTATATATATATATATATATATATATCAATATATATATATATATATATATATAAATATATCTATATATATATATATATATATATCTAATAAAAGGAGCCCATAAAAACACCAAAATGTAGAGAGAAAAGTACTATATTTCAGAGACTGCTGTCTCTCTCTTCAGGTATATGAATGAGAAAAGTTTACAGAAAAGGTGGTATTTATACCAAGAGATTCGTCCACAAGTAAGCCAATTTAGGTCACCCCCGCTGATAATCTTCCTTTAATCTTCTTAAGCGTTGGTTGAATGAACACTGCGTCGACGATGTCGGATGTCCAATTCCCTTTTGAGATGTTCATTACCTGCTTCTCTTTTTTTATTAAGGCCGATTCCATCATTTGACTCTTGTACCGGCAGTTGCTGCTATAAATTACACGTGACATATTCCAGTTTATTCTATGGTTATGTTCATTTATGATTGAAAATAGCCGAGTTCTGTTGTCCATACCTAACTGACCGTTTGTGTTGTATTAATCTCTGGGGAAGTGATTTACCTGTAAATCCGATGTAAGATTGGTCACAGTCCTGGCATGGGATCTCATATTACCCCAGAGTCCTTTGGGCGATGTCTTTTGTTGGAACGTTAATCAGGGATTTGGCTAAGGTATTTTGGGTAGGTAATGCAAAAGGGTTGGATTTCCCCAAGGGTGTGAGTTCTCTCTTAATCGTCTCCAGGTGGGAATTTTTATTTTATTGTTGGATGTGTCTGCTGTCTTGTCTTTAGGGGGTCGGTAGAAAATTACGTTGCTTTTGAATTGCTTTCTCAATTATATGGTCAGGATACTTTAAAGATGAAAGTTGCTTGCGAATTAGTTCAAATTCTTTTTCTAGGAAATCTGGGGAACAAATTCGTAAGGCTCTTAAGAATAGGTTGCTAGCTAGACCTATCTTGATGGTATTGTCATGATAGCTAAAATAGTGAATATATGAAAGTGAGAACGTTTGGTTTTCTGTATATGGTAAATTTGTATTCTGTCGTGTCTCTGATTATTAAAACATCAAGAAAAGGAATTTTGTTGTCTGTTTCCCATTCAACTTTAAATTTGATGCTGGGCACTAATGCGTTTAATTTTGAGAGGAATTCATTAAAATTACCCACTTATTATCCCAAAATGTTAGTATGTCATCCACGTATCTCATCCACAGCATGTTTTTGGGTTTTATTGCATTTATTACTGTAGTTTCAAAGTAATTCCATGTACAGATTGGCTTAAAATAGGACTTAAAGGACTACCCATACTACACCCGAATTTTTGCTTGTAGAAATGATTCCCCGAATGAAAAATACGTTATTAGATGCACATAATTCAACTAACTTTATTATTTTGTCAAGTGCCAAAGGAAATGATCTGAATAGGGGGTTGGGGATAATTTTCCCTTAAAAACTGAAGAACGTCCTGTACTGGTACTTTTGTGAATAGGGAGTCTACGTCAAGGCTTAAAAGTTTTATGTTGTGAAGTGGTATATGTGCTTCTCTGAATTTTGTGACAAAAGTCTTCCGAATGTTGATGTGACTGGGAGAAAAAGTGCCTAAAAAAGGAGAAAGGAGGCCAGCTAACCATTTAGAAATTTTTTTTGTAATTGAAAGCTCCGGCGCATGAAACGATGGGTCTGAATGGAAGATTGTCTTTGTGTTTTTGGGAAGACCCATAAAAGTAGGGTAATTTAGGATTAATTACTTTAAATTTCTCTAATAGTTCAATATCTTTTTGTCTTGCCAACCAATTATAATGGACAAAGACTTCTACCTCGACAAAATCAACCAGCTCCTTAGCGACACAAATACTTACGAAAAACTGACGAAAAATCCCCTCCAGAACGTTTCCCACAGAATTTTTTCGGAAAGTAAGATTAATTGGCCAAGACAAAAAGAGTATTGAACTATTAGAGAAATTTAAAGTAATTAATCCTAAATTACCCTACTTTTATGGTCTTCCCAAAACTCACAAAGACAATCTTCCATTCATGCGCCGGAGCTTTCAATTACAAAATTTCTAAATGGTTAGCTGGCCTCCTTTCTCCTTTTTTAGGCACTTTTTCTCCCAGTCACATCAAACATTCGGAAGACTTTTGTCACAAATTCAGAGAAACACATATACATTCACACATAAAAACTTTAAGCCTTGACGTAGACTCCCTATTCACAAAAGTACCAGTACAGGACGTTCTTCAGTTTTTAAGGGAAAAATTATCCCCCTATTCAGATCATTTCCCTTTGGCACTTGACAAAATAATAAAGTTAGTTGAATATGTGCATCTAATAACGTATTTTCATTCGGGGAATCATTCTACAAGCAAAAATTCGGGTGTAGTATGGGTAGTCCTTTAAGTCCTATTTTAGCCAATCTGTACATGGAATACTTTGAAACTACAGTAATAAATGCAATAAAACCCAAAAACATGCTGTGGATGAGATACGTGGATGACATACTAACATTTGGGGATAATAAGTGGGGTAATTTTAATGAATTCCTCTCAAATTAAACGCATTAGTGCCCAGCATCAAATTTAAAGTTGAATGGGAAACAGACAACAAAATTCCTTTTCTGATGTTTTAATAATCAGAGACACGACAGAATACAAATTTACCATATACAGAAACCAACGTTCTCACTTTTCATATATTCACTATTTTAGCTATCATGACAATACCATCAAGATAGGTCTAGCTAGCAACCTATTCTTAAGAGCCTTACGAATTTGTTCCCCAGATTTCCTAGAAAAAGAATTTGAACTAATTCGCAAGCAACTTCATCTTTAAAGTATCCTGACCATATAATTGAGAAAGCAATTCAAAAAGCAAACGTAATTTTCTACCGACCCCCTAAAGACAAGACCAGAGACACACCCAAACAATAAAATAAAAATCCCCCACCTGGAGACGATTAAGAGAGTAACTCAACCACCCTGGAAATCCAACCACCTTTTTGCATTTACCTACCCAAATACCTTAGCCAAATCCCTGATTAACGTCCAACAAAAGACATCGCCCAAAGACTCTGGGTATATGAGATCCCCATGGCCAGGACTGTGGACCAACTCGTTACAGCGGATTTACAGGTAAACTCACTTCACCCAGAAGATTAATACAACACAAACGGTCAGTTAGGTATGGACAACAGAACTCGGCCTATTTTCAATCATATAAATGAACATAACCATAGAATAAACTGGAATATGTCACGTGTAATTTATAGCAGCAACTGCCAAGGTACAAGAGTCAAATGATGGAATCGGCCTTAATAAAAGAGAAGCAGGTAATGAACATCTCAAAAGGGAATTGGAAATCCGACATCGTCGACGCAGTGTTCATTCAACCAACGCTTAAGAAGATTAAAGGAAGATTATCAGCCGGGGGGGTGACCTAAATTGGGCTACTTGTGGACGAATCTCTTGGTATAAATACCACCTTTTCTGTAAACTTTTCTCATTCATATACCTTGAGAGAGACAGCAGTCTCTGAAATATAGTACTTTTCTCTCTACATTTTGGTGTTTTTATGGGCTCCTTTTATAGATGGAATTCTTTTGTAAGTTACAGAATCACTTTGTACAGATACCTTTTAGTCATATATATATATATATATATATATAGATATATATATATATATATTATATATATATATATATATATATAGTAGTATAATATATATATATAATAGTATATATATATATATATATCTATATATATATATATATATATATATATATATATATATATATATATCTATATATATATATATATATAGATAGAGATAGGAATGGATAGATATATATGTATATATCCCTTGAATAACACAAATCACATATTAAATTACTTCAGGAACTGAGACAATTATGGAGAACAGCACCCAAGCCAAAACAGCCTACGGAAATCATGACCTTTCCTTCGTTACCATCATAGGAATAATTTTATTAATCAAATGCAAACGTCGTGCTCGCTTCATAAATTACATCTTTCATAATGTCATTACAAACGTCAAAGCCACATTACGCGAGAATGAAATCAAATTCATAAGTGGATGTGTATATGCATATATGAATAGTAAACATGCCTTAATGAGTGCCTCTTATTAATGAAATATGACCTCGGGGCTTCAGATATTCACCGATGATGTCTAGTGCACAGCCTCACGGAATGTTGAGTTCAAGTCTGACGTGTGGCAGTTACTAAAACAGGCAAGGGGGGTTTTTGAGGGGGGGGGGACAACGATAATTGCTTTGTGAGGGGGAAAACACTTAGTACTTACGGAAGATTACACGGAATGTTGAGTGACCCACAACAGAATATCAATGTTTTAAAAATTGCACAGGTTTGGTTTTTCCAGGCTTTATAGTAATAATAGTAATCTCTATAAGAACACACAAACAAAGAAACAGATATTATGAGACGTTTTCTCATACGATAATCTATAGCAAAATAATCTCCATTTGGTATTCAGTAGCACTTTGTTTTGTAGATTTATCTATTATTTTTTTTTATTTATCAGTATACCTATCGTAAGTCTGGAGAGATGATACAGATACCGAGCACATTTATTAAAATACGATGATGGTTTGGAATGACGACTTAGTCAGGATCTAGAGCTAATGGTTAGCTTTCTTCTTTTATGGAGGGGCCAAGTCAATGTTCTATTTTAGTTGTTATAGTTTGTGTGTATGCATGCATATTATATATATATATATATATATATATATATATATATATATATATATATATTATATATATATATATATATATATATATATATATTATATAATACACATACGTACACATCTCAAAAGTAATAAAGACCTTCATATCTGCTATTCAAGAATACAATGTTCTTATATATATTAATATTTCACCAGCTCAACATAAAGTCAATAGTTATCACTTAAGACAAAAAAATATTTTATTATCGCAGAGAAATATTCTAGCTATTCTCAGATGTCCTGATTAATGCGTTTGGTCAATTATATAAACAGGTTTTAGCACGAGAGACGAGAGAGAGAGAGAGCGAGAGAGAGAGGATGAGAGAGAGAGAGAGAGAGAGAGAGAGAAAGCATAGCTGGCTCTCTTTAATTTTGTACTATAAACTGCCTCTTTCATCAGAATAGGGTTGGCTGTGAATAAAGTTATTGTATTTGATATAATAAACGGTCAATCTGGATATTATATGATTTTTTCGAAGATATAAAACCCTTTTGAAATGTCATTGGAGATTTCACTTACAAGATTTTTTCCTTCCCTAATACGATCTCTCGTAATTTACTTTTGTCAGTGATAGAAAACGTGTCTGGTTAATTTTATTCTAATTATAAGTGAAGTAATCAGAAATAAAAGTAAGTGCTAAAGTAGATTAAACTATCCTTTGACTAAAATCTTACTTTGCTTTAGATTTTTGTTCAAATGTAAAATCAAAAATGTTATATCATAAAATGCAATTGTTTATCTCTATATATCTATAATACTATATATATATCTATATATATATATATAGATTTATATTATATAATATAATATATATATATTCTACCTATATATGTGTGTGTGTGTGTGTGTGTTGTGTGTGTGTGTGTGTGTGTGTGTAATACAATTTCTTTAGTAGATCATTTAGCGTCTGAAAATAATGCATCGTGCGTAAAATTCTATATTGATTATTCACAGAAGCAAGATCGGATAGTGTTGAGAGGAAAAGTTTGGAAGGACCATTATGAGAAGGCGGGGATGGGGGGTGGGGCGGGGGGTGGGGGGGGGGGGGGAGGGAGCTGAAATGCATGAGGTGAGGGGAAGCGTAGGAGAGGAGTAGAATGAGGGAGAAGCAGGAAAGTCAGGGGAACATTTCCCTGTGGAGTCTCTGTCAGCAAAGGAAGAGGAACCCAAAGCGATGCACCTCCCGTGAAGAATAAAAAAAAAAAAAAAAAATTAAAAGTTTTGTTGGAATCGAAACGAAAACGATTGACGTCTTCCCTATTCGAAAGTAAAGACAGAGAAAGTAACGTACCGTTTAATAAGGATATGTGCGCGAGGCTTCTTCTCAACCTGAATCCTGAGATGGTTGTCGACTTAAATGATCGTTAACTCGGTTAATCTAGTTTGAAGGAGCGACTTTGATTTATAATCTATCATCTTTTCGACGAGAACCAAAATCAAGTCTACTTTTCTATTCTTTGATAGATATCTCATCTGGTCTTTATATATATATATAAAAAAAAAACTTTTATTTCAAGATAATAAAATTGACTTCCTGGAGAGAGTAGATGGATCTTATGTCGGTGGAATTTGAACGTCAGGCCAAAGATATTCCTAACATTGAGGGGAACATTAGGTTGATGAAGGCGTTTAAATTAGGTTGGAAGCCAGCTACATACTCATTTCCTACCGAGCCAGTTCGAGTTACATAAGAAGCTACTTAATACTTGAAAGTAAAAAACAAGAAATACTACCAGCGGTTAACAGTTGACCCAAACACTACCAATGGTTTGGCATCACACAAAAACTACTACAGTTGGAAGCTCATACAAAAAATTCCCACCGGTTAGGAGTTTACACAAAAACTACATATAATTGGAAGCTTACATTAGAAATTAACAATGGCTGGGGGCTTTAAGAACAACTACCAATGCTTGGATATTTACAAAAAAACTAGCAACTGTTGGAAGCTTATATAAAAAAACTACCAATAGTTGGGAGCTTACACAAAAAAAACTACAAGTGTTTAGAAGCATATACAAAAAACTACCAATGGCAAGAAGCTTACACAAAAAACTATTAACAATTTAAAACCTAAACAAAAAACTACCAATAGCTGGAAGTTTACACCAAAAAACTAGCAAATTAAGTTTACACAAAAAACTACTAAAAAACGAAACCATAATTATAACGTTGTATGAATTAAAATGGAAAGGAAAACATGAATTTTATAGAATATAAATAACCGCTCGAGAAACTTTCCTTACCTTCCAAAAGTATAAAGCACCTGGCAGGTATTATATGAAGTCATGTAACCAAGAGAAAGTTCATAATTTCTTAACCATTTGGCCATCAAGAGAAGTATAAGTTGTTACCGACGCTACCATACATTTCCCCGTCGAGTGCAGGGATTTGTTCTTAGCATCGGCATCAACCCATCCCCACCAATGCAGCTGATTAAGCGCCTCAGCGATGTGATCGGTATGGTCTTGGCATGCCACCTCGGTGGCCGCGAGTTCGATTCTCGGGCATTCCACTGAGGTGTGAGAGATATGTATTTCTGGTGATAGAAGTTCACTCTCGACGTGGTTCGAAAGTCACGTAAAGCCGTTGGTCCAGTTGCTGAATAACCACTGGTTCCAGGTAACGTAAAAACACCATACAAACCAAAACCAATGCAGCTGAATGGTATGTTGGAATTCTTATCACATCACCATGATACTTTATATACACATACCGCATATGATCGCATTCGATGGGTAGCCTATATCTAGTGTAGACTCGGCATCAATTTACACCTATTTGACAGCCCAATGGTCTGGAACAGTGTTTCTTAAACTTTCTTGTGCAGCGGACTCCTTTTATTAAAATGACTCGTGTACCGGACCCTTTATTATGACAATTTCCCTCTTGGGTTTAAAAGTGTTTTCAAAGTATAATATATAGTACTAAAATTGCTACTGAATTATTTATTAATGGCTTATCTTCAACATAAATGTTTACATTTGACTTAAATAACTTTCACAACATTATTAACATTGCAATTTTGCACACAAATTGTAGTGAACTTAACAGCAACGCTTCCTCCTCACATCTCGAACCGTACTTCTTGCGACGAATGGTACTGTTTTTGCCGATTCATGACTCTTGGAACATCTGGCTCCAATCTGCTGAGCTTCAGTCGCAGTCAGAACATTGTTGCCCGATCATAAATACCACTGCCTTCTACTAAGATGTTAAATTGCGCCCATCCTAATCTGACGAGCGCCATTGTCAGAAGTCAAGAGGATTTACAAAATTAGGAATATAGGACGTCCTGGTCAACAAATTTTTGGAGCCACGTTTTCGCCTAAAATTTATCCGATACCGACGGCCAAATTATCCTGCGGACCCCTTGGAACATTCAACGGACCCCTGTGGGTCCGCTGACCACACTTTAAGAAAGACTGATTTAGAGACCAAGGGTATTTAGGCATCATAGTTTCTGAGATTTACAAAAAATCTATATTAGAACACTATATAGGCTTCTATTTACGAAATGATATCAAGCAGCCTCACAATAAATTAGAAAAGAAAGGGAATTATAATAATAATAATAATAAAGGCCCAGAAAGTAACAGTGTTATAATGCAATGTGCTACAACGTTCCGTAATGACTTCCCTTTGCGGGAGTTAATTGCACGTTGCGAAATTCCATTATTAATCGTGGCAACTTTTTTTTTTTCGCGCTCAGCCGTTGTTGGGATAAAGTGCCGACATAAATTTGGGCCATTCGCTAATTCCCGCTGAGTGGTTGGACGCGATCAAGATAATAAAGGAGATTATTATTCGAAAGGAATTTGAACCATCGAAGGAAAGATTACGGAACGTGTAAGAAATACAGGCAGAATAATAATAATAATAATAATAATAAATAATAATAATAATAATAATAATAATAATAATAATAATAAAATAATATAAAAAGTAGTCAAGTTATGTTTCTCCAATAAATAAAAAAAAAAATTAAACCATGTTAGATATTCATGCATGTTGTATATGTTTAAACTCCAATATAGTTTACTGAAAAACATATTCCATAACGAATGATGAAATGACACATTCAGTGACTGTTGAGAATAGCTGGAAAAGGCTCTTAAAAACAGCGATCCTGACTAGGGATTAAGCTTTGAAGTAGAAGAGGAAGTCGAGTCGTCTGTCTGTCTGCGTCTCTCCTCTCTTCTCTCTCTCCTCCTCCTAGGACCAAAGGACTCAAAGTCCACCCCGAATAACAATAAATTTCCGTTATCCTACTTAGCTTGGCCGCCAAATATTTGACGGTGGATTAATTTGTGTGGTGCATATATAGTAAAATATAATACCGCTGAAATTGCAGCAGAAAAAGCTGTGTGAAAGACACGAGAGAGAGAGAATAAATACAATGCACACATACAAACAATATTATATATATATATATATATATATATATATATATATATATATATATATATATATATATATATATATATTATATATATATATATATATATATATCACACACATATATATATCTAATAAAAGGAGCCCATAAAAACAGCAAAATATAGAGAGAAAAGTACTATATTTCAGAGACTGCTGTCTCCCTCTTCAGGTAGATGAATGAGAAAAGTTTACAGAAAAGGTGGTATTTATACCAAGAGGTCCATCCACAGGCAAGCCAATTTAGGTCACCCCCGCTGATAATCTTCCTTTAATCTTCTTAAGCGTTGGTTGAATGAAAACCTTGTCGATCGTATCTGAAATCCATGCTCCTTTTGAGATGTTCATTACCTGCCTCTCTTTTATTAAGGCCGATTCCACCGTTTGACAAATTCCAGTTTATTCTATGGTTATGTTCATTTATATGGTTGAAAGTAGCTGAGTTCTGTTGTCTGTACCTAACTGACCGTTTGTGTTGTATTAATCTCTGGGGAAGTGATTTACCTGTAAATCCGATGTAAGATTGGTCACAGTCCTGGCATGGGATTTGGTAAACCCCAGTGTCCTTGGGAGATGTCTTTTGTTGGACGTTAATCAGGGATTTGGCTAAGGTATTTGGTTAAGTAAATGCAAAAGGGTTAGATTTTCCGAGGGTCTGAGTCACCTTCTGAATCGTGTCCAGGTGTGGAATTTTTATTTTATTGTTGGGTGTATCTCTGGTCTTGTCTTTAGGGGGGGGTCAGTAGAAAATTACGTTGCTTTGTGAATTGCTTTCTCATTAATATGGTCAGGATACTTTAAGGACGAAAGTTGCTTGCGAATTAGTTCAAATTCTTTTTCCAGGAAATCTGGGGAACAAATTCGTAAGGCTCTTAAGAACAGGTTCCTTTTCTTGATGTTTTAATAATCAGAGACACGACAGAATACAAATTTACCATATACAGGAAACCAACGTTCTCACTGTCATACATTCACTACTTTAGCTATCACAACATTGCTATCAAGATAGGTGTAGCCAGCAACCTGTTCTTAAGAGCCTTACGAAGAGATTTTTTCCCAAGGAGGCTGTTTAACTTGAACCATCTTATAGCTCATTGAACTGCACTCTGTATTCAATCGTATGTGGAAAAATCTATTCATTTAAACTTCTAAGTTCATCGCTGTAAATTCTCAAAGTCAAGGTACAACAACAATTCAGGATTCCAACCCCCTCCCCGTTTTTGACAAAGCCTTCGTAATTTTTTTTAAATCTAAATGACATGCTGTCTAAACAAGTGTGACAGACTAACAGACAGACACTCAAGGACAAGGGGAGGACTCTCCACATCCAAACTGTCGGCCAATTGAGTTGAATGTGTGACTTTTGACCTTGTTTGCGAACACAGAATAGATGGTGCTATTCCTTCTTATTTCATGCATATTGTTTAAACTGTTTTTATTATCAATTCCTTTTAATATGTTTTTGTATATGGGTACTCATTTGTATTTTAAACTCTCACGTGGTCAGAGGCTTTTATCAATATTTTTAAATATTTGTCTCGGAGCCTGTCTATTCCATTTACCTCAACACAGGAGGCGAAAGGGTCAGAGAAATTTCAGGCTTCTGGAAAGTCGACTTCGATCCAGTCTTCCGTGAAATATTCCTGACAACGGAACCTCCACACAGCCGGAACACTAGATGCCCAAATCGGGACTTGGTTCCAGGAAACGCCAGAGATGAGGAGGAACTGAGATAATATCCTGTGAAGGAGAGTTTTTGGACATCCCAAAAGCAATGGGGGTTCCCTCTTTCTCTCTCTCTCTCTCTCTTATATCAGCTCTCTTTCTTACCAGGGTGCTTGCTGTTGGTTTTGAAACTCTCTCTCTCTCTCTCTCTCTCTCTCTCTCTCTCTCTCCCTCCCTAATAAATGTAATAAATGGGTGTGTGTTAGCCTGAAAATTCTCTCTCCTCTCTCTCTCTCTGCCTCTCTCTCCTCTCTCTCTCCCCCCCTCTTCTCTCTCCCACTCTCTCTCTCTCTCTCCCCAAGGTGTCTGCTACCAGGCCTAAAAACCTCCTGGATTAATATTACTCCATCCATATCCTCGCTATATCTGGCAGTCCTATTAGGGATATCACGTTTCAAAAAATATTTAAGTGCCTTATTTCAAAATGGAGTTCTTCACTGAATCTGCATCCCGTTGGAAAAAGAAATCAAAACGGCCGTAGCAGCTGTAAGGAAACATGCAAAAACATTTGCATGCCAGATATGTATCAGTTTCAGAAAAATAGAGACTTTCGGGTATACTTGAACTGAATCGTATCTCCAAGTTAGGCCGGTGTAAAAACAGAATGAAGCCCGAGGATAAAACGCGAGGAAACTGTTTTTAAGATTTCCTTCTTTTCATAGAATATTAAAATGGAATCTTTTCCTTTCGGTTTTCACAGCCTTGACTGAATGAAGTACGAAAAGTATTCTGGTTTATCATAATTGTTTTTATCTATACTTTCTTTCGTATAATGAAAAATTCAAACATCCACTTTATAAATGTCAAACATTTTCATAGTCAAAGAAAGGGCTATAGTGTACTTGAAGTAATATGATAATTCCTTTAGCAATCGACGTATCTAAAATTAAACATTTAATAATTTTTTTTATTGAAATGAAGTACCTATGATAATCTACATATTACCACCACTGCAGTGTCAAGCATAATCTTTTCTGACAACAGGGAATTCTATTTGTCGTTTCATGTTAATTCTTAATTTTATTTCGCCTTAGTTTTTTTATGCGATTTTCCTTTTGAAACTGGTAATTTATGTGGAATTGAATGTATATTGCATTCAGAATAAAAGGACCTACAAACTGGAAGGTATCTAATGGAGTTATTAATTAAGAGAAGGTTACAGTCTTTTAACGACAACCAGCTCTATTTACATATGTGTGCTGGCTTCTAGATCTTTTAATTACTCTGCTTCTCCTGTCTGGCACCGCCCTCGTGACCCTGACCGGACTCTGCTCGACACAAGTTGTTCCAGGCGTTCATTTTCCAGACTCTCGAGAAGCCAGCACACCACATAAATCCAGTTGGCCTCCCTCCCACCTCTTCGGTCATTTTCTTTTCTTGGATACTTGATAATGTGTTTTACAGACGTATGGAATATCTGAAGATGCGGTGTGAAATCCCCAGGACCTAAATTAGTATGACAGTCAGTAGGATATCTTCATAGTTCCTGATATTTCAGTAATTCATTATGTATAAAGTAAAAGGGGCAAAATGATCATACATTTAACTTATGTCCAGATCTTATCATAATTCGATAATGCAAAACACCCTCTTGAATTTTCATGAATGATATTCTAGTCTTTATGGAATTCAAGTTAATTTACTTATTAAATGGACTCAATTAACCTGAATTAAGTCGTAGAAAATGAATGGTCGAACTAGAGACCCAATAAACCCAACAATGAACCCAAGTTGCTGGATGAACCTGGATGATCACTGAGTCTTTTCCCCTGATGTGCCTTTGTTACCCCACCGCCGGAAGGAGGCTGTTATCTGGAACTGGATAACAAACGGTGGCTCCCGCCTAATTATGGTGGGCACATGGAAGCAAAATGTGTGTATGAGAGAGAGAGAGAGAGAGAGAGGAGAGATGAGAGAGAGAGAGAGAGACCCACTGTTTTATAGAATTCCAATTTTCGCCGACGCAAATCTCTCTCGTTAATTAACGATTAGGATCATGTTTGAATCGAGATCAAAGTCTGTTGACACTGCCTTGAGAGTGTTGCCACTTAGGCGAGAGCAATAATATTCAGGACGATATTGTTCCACTGTTAAAGTCCTTGTATAAACACGACACGTATTCATGACACAAACTCGAGAAACAGATATGTCCTTTGGCTGAAAGGAAATGCATTTTTTTATGTAATTACCTGGTATTTAGTGGTCCGAGTGAGGATGTGGGATGTGGGAGTAGGAACTGATTATATATACATAGTTACCTCCCTTTGTCTTATTGTACAGAACTTGCTGTTAATATAATTTACGAGTGTTTCGCTAGTTAACTTGCCAAGCCTTGTGAATATTATATAATCTACGATTATTTGCTTCTATGTTGGTTTTATCAACGATTTCTGAGCTCTAATATATAACCTACCATTAAGGAACAAGATGAAAATACAAATAGCAGCAGAAAAAAAAAGCGTAGAGGTCAAACCGATTTACTTTTTCAAAAATAATCTGGGTCTTATTGAATATAAGTAAACATCACATTAGAATGACAAAGCTATAAGTGCATGTTTCCATGGGTAACTGCTGCTAGCTTCAGCAGGTAGGCGTTTATTCCAGCGTCCTATTGATAGATAGCTAGATAGACAGAGAGGCAAGCAATGAAGATAATATTAAGTAGTTATAAGTAAAGGTAAGAGGCCTGAATTGTATGCCATAATGTGATACTGCCCTTAGCGAAGTAATAAAAAAATACTTTTTCGAATGATTAATGTGACGAATAAGCTCATTTGCATGACATCACAAAGCAATATACTAAGTAGATTATTAAATTTGGATGTATGTTAATAATTATGATCTTTGTCCGAAATCAAAACGGATAATTACATAACTGGAATAAAAATGATAATCAAAAGCTCTATAATTCACTTACTTCTTTTTATATAATATACCTTCCGGAATAATTAAAGGTAATCTCCACCTGACCACTGATCATCAAGAGACGAGACGAGAGAGAGAGAGAGAGAGAAGAGAGAGAGAGAGAGGGAGAGAGGAGAGAGAGGAGGAAACATTTTAGATTTATTCGTGCCCACTGACATACATAGGTTGTTATTTATAAAAATTCCATGCAGTAAAAGAAAAGAGAGAGAGAGAGAGAGAGAGACGAGAGAGAGAGAGAGAAGAGAGATAGGAGAGAGAGAGAGAGAATGAATAACTAGATTATTAGTCTGCATTAAGTCATGTGGTCAGAGTAAAGTAGGATCAGTCCATTCAAAATTAGCCTGATTGGACGGATTCCTGTCCAGGCATCCTCTAGGGAGACAACCTGAATCCTGAATAGTTTTAGTCGATGGAGTTTATCAAGGATCGGATGAATTAGCAGAAGTCTCTCTCATCTGCATTTCAATGAGCCTTCTGTTTGTCTCCTCATCAGCAATAGCTATGCAAGTGCAATTTCACATTACACTTCTCTTGGAAACAGTCTCTGAACGTGTATTAAAATATTCCACATTTGTATTACGTATACTTTGTTATGCCTCTTTCCCTTCCTTTTTCTTTTCTAGAAGTCATCCGCTGTTTTGGGCTGTGGACATACATACATATTTACATACATACATACACACTCACACACTCACACACACAAATAGATGCATTTATATGTTATATATAATATGTACTCGTATTTTGAGTGTGTATATAGTACGTATACTATATATATATATATATATATATATATATATCTATATATATATATATATATATATATATATATATATATATATATATATATATATATATATATATATATATATATATATATATATATATATATATATATATATATATATATATATATATATATATAGTAAGACATAGGGTTTTGATTAATAATATATTGTTCGTACGTTCTCTGTAACCTATGGAATGTGGAGGACAGGGCAGAGTAACGACCTGAGAGTAGCTGATGAATGAGATTCTAGGGGATGGCGTGAGATAAAAGTGCTTAATTCAGGAAGTCAATGTACGACAGTTTATGAACTCTTTTCAAAGTGCCTTTGTGAAACTAGATGTAGCTAGAAACGCGAGGCGCTAGCGAACTGTGTGTTCGTATGTGCGTGTGCGCCTCTTCTATTCATAATGTATCACTAGCCAAGTTTATGGGAAGGACTTGCACAGACATTTCGGGGGAGGAAGGCAAAGCCATGATGGCAGATGCCAAAGTTGTTTTTATTTATCGTGAGTGATATTCCGGTTGGGAATGGGTAAGTGTTACCTTTACTTTAGCCAAAGGGATGGCTTGTTTGATATCTTGTAAGATGTTCCATTTTATTAACTTTGTCTTTAAACTTGTGTGTGTACTTACCGAGATGTGTTCTGTATCTTTGAACAGACGGATCTGGATTTCGGTGGGACAGAGTTCCCAGGGAGAGGTGTGGACTTTTGGGTGCTTGACAATGAGTTGTTTTCAAGTTAGTCTGTAAGACTGGATTACTTAGTTAATTGATTTAGTTATTCTTGTAAATAAACGCTATGTTATGATGCAACTCTCTCTTTTCATTACCTGTTAGAATGGAGAGAAAGAGGTGATAGAGAGAGATGGGGTGATTGCCGGGAGGGAGAGAGAGAGAGAGAGAGAGAGAAAGAGAGGAGAGAGAGAGAGAGAGCCTGTGTGTGTAATAGGGTGTGGGGGTCTGCCTTCCGTTTCGTGTCCACGCTTACCTTATTAATACTGGGGGTTCTCTCCCCCTATGTTATAGTGGTGTCAGCGGTTAAGAGGGGATATAGAAAAGTCTTCTTTCTTTTTTTATGCCTAGGAAACGCCAATGTAGAGATGGTTGGCCAGTTAGAAAAAAAGGGGTAGAGAAAATGTCTGTACGTGAGATGGGGGGATGAGGAAAGAAAATTTCTATTAGGGTCATCAAATTTGCTCGTACCGTGATTCTTCAGGGCGGGAGTCGTGAGACAAGCAGCTCAGTCTAGTTCATGAGTGAGTGTTGCTAGGGGTCATCTCACCTGTCGCGTGTGTATTGTG
>NC_087216.1:63448992-63463992 GCF_015104395.2 Macrobrachium nipponense
ATATATATATATATAATTCTATAGTATATATATATATATATATATATATAGATATATCATATATATATATATATATATTATATATATATATATATATATATATATATAGGGCTAGTATTGGTACAATGCACATATACATTTGATGGGATCTGAAATTAAATTAAATCAATTAACTGAATGAAACTTTCTCTATCAGCAGGTATGAAAATTTACACTGGAACATAATCGTAAATTTAGGCCTCAACCCTCGCTGTCCCCCCCCCCCCCCCCCCCCCCAGCGCAACAACAACAAAAATTAGGAAAACAAAACTAGACATGAAATTATACCTAGGCGCTACTGCTATTATTTTTTAGGTAAACTGTTTCTGTCATATTTTTATTTGTGTCACTGCCTGGCAATAATTCTTTCGAAAACCTGCCTGGCACAATTCATTTAACCTTTTATCCAGTCATTTTATTTTTTCTTTTATTTTACTGCCTCATCAGGAACGTTTTGAACCTGCTAAGACATCTGTAAATTATTTAGAAAAAGAATTGGGCAATGCGCTAATTTTCTTTTTTTTATTCTTCATTTACCATTAGTACTCTTCTCGAACTGTTTCCATTTTTTAGTTTCTGGAAAAAAAGAAAAAAAAAACTATGCGCTGGCTTTGTCTGTCCGTCCGCTTGTCCGTCCGCACTTTCTCTGTTCGCCCCTAAATCTAAAAATACTACTGAGGCCAGAGGGCTGCAAATTGGTATTCTCATCCTCCAATCATCAAACATGGGAAATTGCAGCCCTCTAGCCCCAGTTATTTTTATTTTATATAAGGTTAAAGTTACTCATGGATCGTGCATCTGGCAGCGCTTTCCGGAGCCGTGGGACGCATCCTCACTCTACTGTATCCGGTCGGCGGTCACGGTCATATAGTTGATGGTTATATATGGTATACCGAAAACTCGTTGTGCCCTAGAAACTTCGGCACATTTTTTACGGTTTTTTTTTATTTCACTGGGCCTTACGAAATTTCCCGCATTTCTGGACGCAGAGTTTATAGTACGAAATGAAGCTTAAAAAAAAAAAAAAAAAAAAAAAAAAAAGTTCGCTCATTAGCTACATTTGTAAACGTTTTTCGGTTTGGGCAAAGATTTTGGCTAGTTATCCCATTTATAATTCCGTTTTAGAGATCCGATTATAATGTTAATAAAATATTACAAAACTAATTAAATATTACAAAACTAATTAAATATGACAAAACAACGAAGATACAGTCTATGTTGAAATAAAAAAAATACCGTGTTCACTCTTTTTCATGAAAACCTGGTTAATTACCATCAACAATTAAGAGGGTTTATGGAAGAAAGCGAAGTAGCTGATGCCAATTCCGGTATAATCTTGACCTGATTCTGTTCTGCCATAAAAAATATTTAGTGGAACTCACGCATCTTTTTATTAATATTACGCCTAATCAGTTTTCATGAACACTGGCCTGACTTAATTTGAAATAACGATGATGTTTCTGACATCCGATGAGGATAATATAATATAATATAATAATATATATATAATATAATATAATATATATATATATATATATATATATATATATATATATATATATATATATATATATATATATATATATATATATATATATATATATATATATATATATATATATATATATATATATATATATATATATATATATATATATATATATATATATATATATATATATATATATTATATATATATGTATATATGAATAACTTTTTCACGAAATATATAAACGTGATGTTATGTATAAATAAAGGTAATGCCACAGAGGAAAATGAAAAACGAAAATTGTCGGGATTTGGCTAATTTTGTACTGCCCCTTTGTATATGACTCTTTGCTCCTAAAACAAATATTGTTTTCTGACTAAATCCCTGTGATGGAGTGTGGGTGGCTGCTTCAGTATTGACGTTCGTCTCGTAATAGCAGATTTTCTCGTCGTGGAAAAGACAAAAACAAGTAAACAAGGTTCTATTTCCTTCATGCCGGTATCACCGATTCGTGGAGGACAGTTTTTTTTATTTACTTTTTTTTTATTCGTGAGGAGGCCGATGGGATGGGCAGCTCATACTCCAAATGAGTGACTAGGACATAATAGATAAAGATCGACGGCTGCTGACTGAATAACAAGATTTTACTTGTTAAGAAAACCTGAGAGAAGCGATTTCAGAAGAGAAAGTTTCCTTCGATAACAGAATGAAAGTTGTTTATCACTGAATGGAAGATCCGCCTTACAAAATGAAAGCTATCACTTCAATAATGAGAGTTCTATGTTGGAAAATGAAGTTTTTGAGTTAATGATAGCGGAATATGACAAATGAACAAGACCTGGATGTAAGGACCTACTTTATGGGAACAATTGAAAGAGGACAACATTATCTACATGTTAAACTGAATAAGAGTATCTATACCTGTGCCAAATTCAGTTACTTTATAAGCTCATTCATGGAGTATCTACACTGCTAAACCTTTACATATTTAGAGTCAATAGTAATGATATGAATCTACACCAAATCTTTATTGATTCTACTTCAAAACAAGATTGTTTTATTAGTCATTATATCATCAGATAACTGATCTTTCTATATTTCCCTTTACCTACTGATACTTCTTTCGGAATGAACACCTTAATGTTCTTTGGAAGCTTGAATTTCAGGTCAATGGCCCCTTTGGTGGACTTGTTCCATATAACAAGGGTTCTTCATCTTCTATATACTAATTATTAGTACTAATTATAAGCATATTCGTCTTTTGAGATCTGTATATTTTACTCGAATCATTTACCGTCCGTAACTTCATATGCATTGTAAGACGTCTTTTATTCTTAATCCACAAAATATAACAGAGTGCTTTCAATCTCAAGACCACCTGACACCGAGAACAGATCCCTCGCCTCTCAGTATTTTATTACCATTAAAGCGTCCAATTCTCTTTCATTCTTGTCCTCATACTGACCTGAACTAACATAATATGCACTTTAATCTAAATTTTACTTTCTTTCTTAATCCACAAAATAATAACAAAAGAACTTCAATCAATATCCACCTTAGACCAAGCAACTCTTGGCAAGAAGAGACAACTGCCCCCCGCACCCCCCCTCCCCCCCGCACCACCACACATTTATTATATTGAAATCGTTAAATTTTCTTTCTTTCTTGACCCCATATCGACCTGACCTACCAAACCATTATACCCTTCTCAAACAGTGGAAATTGTATCCATAATCATAGGGACACTAGGCATGATCCACAGATCGCTGGAAAGGAACCTGGAAAAACTAGATGCTGAAGTAGCCCCAGCATTCATGCACAAGTGTGTTCTACTGGAAACAGCGCACATAGTGAGAAAAGTGATGGACTCCTAAGGAGGCAGGATGCAACCCGGAACCCCACATTATAAAAACCACCCAGTCGAATAGGATGATTGAGATAGAAAAAAAATAATAATGAAGTTTGCAGCATTTCACAGCCTTAAGTAAACCGAGATTAATTATTCAACATCAATTATTAGTATTTCTATCCTATTTCAATTAATTTCACCACAAAAATAATATCTGGGGCTTCCAATTAGACAGCAATGTTCTCTTCCTCTAGGAATAAACTCCTACACCTACCTTTCACCTCTTCTCTCTTTCAAAAATGTCCTCTCCTGTTTTTTTTTATCTTTATCTCTACCTTTATCGTATCCCCTTTCGCCCTTTTCGAGGAATTCCTTTAATCGTGACGAGTTTCCTGTAGCTGGAAAAATAATCCGCTTTTTCACCTTCCACCCCGAAACTTCCTTCATACGATATTTCATTTTTCTCTCTCGTCTTGGGTAGGATTTTTTTTTGCCGTACCCTCACTCGCATGGATACGCGGACTAGCGGGTATGGACGCAAAAGTGAACACATAACTCAACACAAACATACATACATACATATATACATACATACTATATATACTATATATATATATATATATATATATATATATATATATATATATATATATATAATATATGTGTGTGTGTTTGTATATGTGTATAATATATATATATATATATATATATATATATATAGATATATATATATATATCTATATATTCAGGCAGACGCATACGTCAGCAAACAGGAATCCAAAGCAAACGGCAGTCAGCAGTACAATTAAGTATTGATTATAAGTAACGTTTCGTGTTCCTTGAACACATCATCGGTCTGTAAAATATGAAAAAAAGCTACAAAATAAATTATCATTTCAAAATATATTCTAAATCAAAACCATTCATTATACTCTTAAAAAATCCAAAAGAAGAAAAAACAAAAAGTGCAAAGGAGAAGACGACACGTGGGCGTTTAGGGAGGGCGAATAACGTTTGATAAACAAAGACTCAAGGGTTGTTAAGTAGGAAGATTGTTTGGCAGTTACAATAATAAAAAAAAATGTTTCTTATCAACATTGATATTGCATTTAGCGGCATGATTTCTAACGCTAGAAAATTCAGGGTTAGCAATGCAGGATGCTGCTTTTGTTTGCAATAAACAACTCTACTTGCAGGTTGAGGGAGTTGCTACGGGTTCTCCTTTGGGCCCGTTCTTCGCTCATCTTTTTATGGCATCTTTGGAGGAAGAGTTTTTAGATAACTGTCCTAAATCTTTTAACCCCCCTTTTTATAGGAGGTATATTGATGATACTTTTGCCGTGTTTAAGCATTCGTGCCAATGTCTGGATTTTCTGGATTATGTCAATTCTATACACTCTAAAATTAAATTCACATAGGACAAGAGAATGTGGATATTTTGGCCTTTTTAGACGTTAAAATCACCCGCTATGATCATAATTTTAGTACTTCAGTTTTTATAAAAAAAATACTTATACAGGGTCTTGGAGGTAGCTTTTATAGTTCTTGTTTCTTTTCATTTGAAATGACTGCAATAACTACCTTAATTTTTAGAGCTCTCTGCTATACATCTAGGTGGGTTAATTTCCACTCTGAGATTGAGTTTTTACTTGAATATATAAAAGAAGACTTTTCAATAATGTGGTTAAAAAAATTTGCCACGTAATTTTTCTAATGCCGCTCTGAAATTTAATGTTCCTAAATTGACGATGTAGGCTGCAATTCTATTTGCGCATTCTGATCTTCTTAGATCCAAAGCTAAACAAATCATTGAAAAGGAGTTTGGTTTTTTAAAACTGAATTTAATTCTTATGAATCCACTTAAGATTGGCGGCTTTTTTATCCTATAAGGAGAAACTACAGACTTTTATGAGGTCCAATATTATTTATAAATTCGAATGCCTATTAAGAAGGGTTATATGTGTTTTTAAGAAAATCTAATTAGTTTATTATCGAACTGTATGTTAGCTTCACCTCTATGCCAGATTTCATCTTGATTGGTTGAATGGTGTAGACGTCCACTTGGAACAAACAGACAAACTCACCCGTTTTTCCACATATATATGTATGTATGTGTGTATATGTATATATATATATATATATGATATATATATATATATATATATATATATATATATATATATATATATATACGTATATATCTCAGTGTCCTTATATATTTTATGCATAAATAGGAATGGAGCTCAAAGATAACAGTAATTATCATCATTCACAAACTATTAAATTTTTTTAAAAGGTCTAACATGTATTCATGTAAGAATATAGCTCTTGATTTTTTACATGTTCAATACTTATTCTCAAAGTAATAATCTGACCGAAAATTGGGAAATACATCTCAACTCCGGGAACTGACAGTCTTCCGAGACGGACGGAACGCTGTTGGTTGAACTTTCGACAGCAGATAGGACCTCTGAGATACATTTTTCAAACAGTACGTTCCACTCTCTCTCTCTCTATATATCTCTCTCAGCCTTCTTGATAGTCACACAAACATTTTTCAAACGCCTTACTCGTCTCTCTCTCTCTCTCTCTCTCTCCGCCTTTCTTAGTAATCACAAAACATTTTTTTTTCACGCCTCTCTCTCTCTCTCTCTCACTCTCTCTCTCTCATCTCTTCTCTCTCTCTCTCTACTACTCTCTCTCTCTCTCTCTCTCTCTCCGCCTTTCTAATAATCCACAAACATTTTTCCCACCTACTACTCTCTCTCTCTCTCTCTCTCTCTCTTTCTCTTTGCCTTCCTTGCGAATCGCTTCTCTTCCAGCATATCTACAGCCAAGTCGATTCGAAACCAATTCAAACTTTAGTCTTTTATCTTCTCTACAGATTTTTTTTCCTTCGGCTTAAAATTCTCGACAAGATTGAGAGATGAGAAGACGCATTCTTTCCGGAACAACGTCAATAATCCTTCGAAGCAGAAAATAATTGTGCCTTTGGTTGTGGATTTTAAATTTTTGTTTGGTATCATATATTTTCAGATTTTCGTATCGTGGTTTTCATAGCAATTTTCATTAGTCGTCGTATTCTGTGAATGGTAAGAACTTTAAAAATGCGCATTTTTTAAATTTTTTTTATAAATACTATTGAGACGAATATCAAATCAATACTAACTATGATTGACTGGCATAATTGGTCGAAGTACTGAAGCAATATAGCTGCAAATACATTATTGTTCTCTCTCTCTCTCTCTCTCTCTCTCTCTCTGACTGTAATCTGGTAATAAGATTATATTAATTTTTATAGCCTTTACAAATACAAACCAACTAAAAAAATCATAAAACTAAATATTCCTCATAAATGTATATGTATAGACACATACATACATACATACATATATAAACAGTGTGTGTGTGAGTGTGTGTGTGTGTGTGTAAGTACAAGTGTGACTGAAGTACCTGCATATCCCAGCTCATTTAATTTCGCGTCCAATGACAACAATCTTTCTGACGTAGAAACAAAGACCTCACTTCCCACAAAAGCGACAGCTAACGTATTTTTCTTGTGCAAGTAAGTAATGAACCTACAGGGGAGCCGGGTAAGGGGAGTGGGGTGGGGTGGGGGGGAGCTTGTCGTTGATAATTTAGGAGGGTCATTACCGATAACGATCGCTGCTGTTGTTTTTCTGCGGAAAAGAAATGATGGCGAACATGACAAAGAAAGATGTGTCATTGCTGAAGACGACTGCTTCCGGATGAGGGAGAACACAAGTGATGGAGAATAAGAGGACAAGAGGAATAGAAACAGAGAAGGGCTGTTTTAAATGAGAATACTGAGAGAGAGAGAGAGAGAGAGAGAGAGAGAGAGAGAGAGAGAGAGAGAGGATTTTCTAATTTCAATGAAACAATTATAAATGAATGCTATTTGGTCACAAATTGACTTGGGTGAAGTAATGAAGACAAATGACTGTTGAATGTGTGTGTGTGTGTGAGAGAGAGAGAGAGAGAGAGAGAGAGAGAGAGAGAGAGAGAGAGCCTTATAAACTAACAATTACTCTATCCATCCATGTATATCGAACCGATAACACTCAAGTACCCAACCACTTTTAAAAGATAAACAAGAATAATGTGGTGTTTATTTATCTCTTACTTATCCCGATCACGACAGACGAAAGAGAAAGAAGAAAACTAAGATATGGTTAAATAATAAACTTGTGGAAAAATTCTTTGGCAAAGGATTTTTTCAAGGAACGGAGATTAATAGACGGATGATTAGACGAATGAAGAGGCAAATAATAAGAGATGATAATAAACAAGTATCTGAGAAGAAAAGAATATTTGGAATTTATACGATATAATTAGAGCGCTCACTGTAAGCAGTAGTGGTTGTTTTCATTCTTTGGTCTTCACTTCGAAAGACATTTATTATTCTTCATATCTATTATTATTATTATTATTTTATTATTATTATTATTATTATTATTATTATTATTATTATTATTATTATTATTATTATTTAGAAGACGAACCTTATTCATATGGAACAAAACCTCAGGGGTCATAGACTTTAAATTCAAGATTCCAAAGAATATTAAGGTGTTCCTTAGAAAGTAGCACGAGCAGATAAAAAGAGAGAGAGAGAGAGAGAGAGAGAGAGAGAGAGAGAGAGAGAGAGATCCACTTATCAAAAAAAAGAAAGAAAATAAAAAAAACGCGTTAACAAACATAAAAATGCAAAAAATTATCAAAATGGAAGGAGAACTGCATTAGGGTATTGTTGCATCTTCGCTTGAACTTCGAAGTTCCAATAGCACGACCTCCTCTGAAGGGAGATGTTCCACAGTTCAGCGGTGTGAGGAATAAAGGTCTTCTGGAACTGAGAAGTTCCACAGCGAGGAACATTGACTGCCTCTACTTTATTTCTCTGTTTTCTGAGTTTTCTCTTCCACCTTCGACATTTTAAAATCTTCTGTAATCATCGTTCTGTAATCAAATTGTTCAAATAAAATATGTAGGAAATATTGATAAACTCCTGTATTATGATCTGATTTGCTGACGTTTGTTACCGAACGTTTGAAATCTAGTTACCAAAACCAAATACTGGATAGAATCATCAAATAGGTGCATTAAGGTACCAAAGAAATATACAGAAGACATTTGTAAAAATACTCATTTCATTATAAAAACAATCCGACTTCAGTTATTTCAATGGCCTTGGAATAGTCACTAATATATAGATTCATCTTTCTGCTCTTTCACTATTGACTGAATTAACATATTTCCGCTAAATCGACGAAACAGAATGAAATAGGGAGGATGTAAAACAACAAAAAAGACACAAATAGAAAGACAAGATCATTCGAAACATCTAATAACATAAAACATAAAATGTTTGGGACGTGAAAACTAACATTCGAAGAATCTGTATTCAAGGGATTCGTTATTTTAATAAAAAGACGAAAATACATATTTTTTTCTTGGAAAAATATATACATATATCTGCTAAGATGCCAAAATAAACGAATTTCCTTATTTGGGAACGAAAGCCCTTCAAAAGTATGAGATCCTTTTGGATGGAAAAACGGACGCGAAGCATTCTCGAGAAGTAAGCCGCCTGAGAGATTTAGCCAGCTACAACAAGCTGAAAAACATTTCTCTTAAATGTTTCTTTCATCTCATCTTTTCCGCTTCTCAACAGCACCGAGAGATGATGCAGGAATATGAAACCCTTCAGAAACAATAAGACATTCTATATGAAAGAATTCACCTAACTTATTATTCGACCTGCGTTTCGTTACGTTTACCGAAAGGAAGTTGTCTTCATTGTTGAGAATTCTTGACTCAAAATGAGAAAAAAAGTTTGCCCATTTAAGTATTAATAAGCTTAACTCCTAGAAGAAAGTTCGTCCTTCAAAAAACAGTAAAACTCGATAGGGTGATATACAAGAATTATGAGAATCCTGTAAGAAATATGAGAATATTATTTTTAACATGAAAGCAACAGTACATTGAAGCAGAACAATTTTAACTATGTAATCAAAAAGATATTCTTTAGTCTCTCTCTCTCTCGTCTCTCTCTCCTCGTCTCTCTCCCCTTCTCTCGTCTCTCTCTACTATTATATATTATCTAATATAGTTATATATATATATATTATATATATATAAATTGTAAATATATATATTCATATTAAAATATATATATTTAAATATATAATTATAGATATATATATATAATATAATAATATATATCATTAAATTACAATATATATATATTATATATATATATATTATATATATTAATATTATATATATTTAATTATATATACTATATATGATATATTATATTATATATATTTAATTATATATATAATACTATATATATATATTCATATAATATATATATATTATATTTACTATATATATTTATATATATATAATATATATATATAATATATATTTTAATATATATATATATATATAATATATATATATATCATATAATAAGTTAATTTATAATATATATTATATATTATATAGATATTTATATATATGTAATGTATATTATATATATATCTATATATATATAATTGAATATATATATATATATATATATAATATAATATATATATATTGAATATATATATTATATTACATATTTACATATATTATATATATATATATGATATATAATTATATATATATATATATTATATATATATACATATATATATATTCAACTATATATATATATATATAGTAGTATAGTATCTATATATATATTTATATATATCTTATATATATATTGAATATATATATATATATATATATATCTATCTTAGATCTATATATATATATCATATATACTATATATCATATATAATATATATTCTATATATATATATATATATATATATATATATATAATATAATATATATACTTATAATATATATATATATTATATATAATATAATATATTATTATATGATATACATATATATATCAATATAGATATATATATATACATATATATATACTATATATATAATACTATTATATATATATATATATATATATAAGATATATATATATATATATCTTATAATATATATATATAGATATATATATATAATATATATATATATACACATGTCGCGCTTTCCCCCCTACATATTATGAGAATGTAGGCTTATCATGGGGACTAGATCATCAGAGAGGCGGCAGAGCCAGGATGACTTCTGCATGTGTTTTTATTAAGTGACAGTGCATACTGTGTTGGATGGGTGAGTGTTATTATATATATTTTGGCCAAAGTGTGGCTGGATTGTATTTGAATATTTATTTAGAGATGTTCTGTTTATATGATCTTTTGATTATGCTCTTGTGCTTACCAGGGTGTTCTCCTGTCTTCTAACAGGCGATTCTTGATATGGGGGAATTGTCCTGGAGAAGAGTGGAATTGTTCTAGAGAAATGGGAACTGACTTAATTTCTATGGTGTACTGACTGTGTTGACTGTGCCTAGTGTTATGGCTAAACTAATGTTAGTGTTTGATTGATTACCGAGGGTTATCTGAGTTATTTGGGCTTCGGAGTTTAACGTTTCATTTAATCATTCTGTTAAGAATCTGAGTTATTCAGTTAACACTTTGCTTTTAAATAAATGACTATTTTTGTAATTCACGACTCTGATTTGATGACCTTAGATAATGGAGGGCGAGGTCTATCGAGAGAGAGAGAGAGAGAGAGAGAGAGAGAGAGAGAGAGAGAGAATGTGTTACCAATTGCCTTTGGCTGCTCTTGGTCCATCGCTACTTTTAAAAATATGAAAATGAGATAATGATCATCTCGTTTATATATATATATACTAGTATATATTATATATATATTATATATATATATAATATATATATATATATATATATATATATATATATATATATATATATATATATATATATATATATAGTATATATATATAAATATATATATGTATATATATATATATATATATATATATATATATATATATATATATATATATATATATATATATATATATATATATATATATATATATAATATTACATAGAAAAAAATTTCAAATAAATTGTTTTCAAACTGTTTTCTCTTTGAAAGGAACAAACAAAGTTTATATGCATCAATATTGTTGCTTTCAAAACTTCCATAGATATGTGTGTGTGTGTATGTGTGTGTGTGTGTGTGTGTGTAAATCTTGTGAGAAACGGCTATATCGATATAAATTAACTTTGTTTCAAAGAGAAGACAGTTTGAGAATATGTGCTTTAATATTTCTCTTAGGTAATCACTGAAGACTACAACATTAAACTTATAACGCAATGTGTTAAGGAAATTAGACTATTTATCATTGTCTTTACATTGTTTTCCATTCCATAATCAGCAATGGTTGCATGTTGTAGTCATTAGCAATATTGGTTAATTGTTTCTTATCCATTAATTATTGCTGGATTATTATTTCTATTAAAAGGTTCTAAGGCTCCAGAAACCCCATCTCAAATCCCATACCCTGAACCTCCCGTGTCAGTTGTGCCATAACCCGAAACATCCTCTGAGCATGAAGAGGAAGTATTTGGTCAAAATCTCATCATCAGCCACAACAAGAACATCTCGCTTGGCTTCCTGTTCCACAACCTCATATTAACATGCGTCATAGCATCTCTGAAAGCTTCAGATGAAAGAGAGGTGGAGGAGGAGGAGTAGGTGGAGTAGGTGGAGGAGGATGAGAAGGATGAATCAGCTCCTCTTAAGACTGTTGATCGTATTAAGATTTAGGCGAGTTGCTACGATCATCGAGGGAGGAGCTTAGATCATAAAAGCGCTTTCCTGTCAGGCTGGATTGAACCTTTGTTTGTCCTCAGTTTTCCTTATCGATTCTGAGGAAAGATTCAATCCAAATCCGGTCTGCGTTCGGGATTTTTTTTCATTATCTGGATTAAATGAATTATCATTATTATATTATATTATTCAGAAGATGAACACTTTTCATGTGGAAGAATTCCACCGCCCCGTCCCGCCCCCCCCCCCCCCCCCCCCCTCTCCAATTATCCTAATATTTTTTACGATTCTATCACAGGAGATGGATTTCATTATGTGCTGTCAAAGTGGGGTTTTTGATGGCCCCTTCCTATGTGTGGCAGGAGATCCTCTTTGACAGACACATTGTGGTCATTCTAATATCAACGCCGGGATACGAATTGGTATACCATATTTGTTTGCTTCTGGGGTTATTCCTGATGAGCAGTTCCTTAGTTCGGCGGTTCTTGTAATAAATGACGCATAAAAAGAGACTAGAGGTCAAACTACTGTTAGATTCCACACATCAGCACAAAAGCTATAATGTAGTCAACACTGCCGACTCCTTACAACCCCATCTACTCACCAAAGCCCTCACAGAACGTAGAGTTAACGCTAGTGGTATCTCTCCTGTGAGTTGAAGAAGGCAGTGATGGAGCTACGAGAACAAGAGGACATAACAGTTTGACGGGCAGACAAGACGGCAGCCATTGTTTTCATTGACACGGCCGAGTGCCTAACAAAGGACTACACTGAAGACATCAAGAAAGAGGCCAACAATATCATCAGTGCTGTGAATGCCGTGAGAAACGCTGTTCAGTACATCTGCACATCATGGGAGGCTACAGCCTGGGATACCTGTATAGTAACATCAAGACTCTCAAAAATGGAAGCCCCTCCGCCCCATTACCAGCCAGATGCCCAACCCTACTTATGCCTTGGCCAAACACCTTCACCAAAACCTAACACCCTACATCCAGAGCTGCCACAGCCTGCATTCTTTGGTGGTGTTCCTTGAAGAAATTCACGACTCCGCAGGAACAGGAACAGGAACAGGAACATCGCTTCGCTGGACGTAGAACCCCTATTCACGAACGTCCTGGTTGATGAAACTAGACATGATCATGGACAGTGTCTACAGGGACCAATCAGCCCCTCCACTCAACATTCCTGAAGCTTCCTTGTAGGCCCTCCTCAGGTTTTGTACAAAGAAAGCCCCGTTCTCCACCCATAGAGGCCAGATGTTCCACCATAATTATGATGTAGCACTATGATCCCTCTTGGGCATTCTATTCTTCATGGAGACTATGGAGGAGAGTCTTCACACAAATACGACGTCCCTGCAATATGCAAGATATAGAGATGACATCGTTGTTCAAGCTGACGATGAGGAAGAGGTGGAAGCTGTCCAGTGAATGTTCCAGTTTTGCAGCATACTGAACTTCACCGGATCCCTTTCCTCGACGTTCTCGTGAGTAAGACTCACTCATTCTGAAATATAAGCCAAACCAATAATATTGACTTTTACACAGGCGTGTTACTTGCACTGAAAAAGCAGCAATAAGGATAACAGAAAAGAATTTCTGCAAAATCAACGCAGCTGAAGCAGAAATCTCTTTTTATTAAAATTATTAGCAGATAAATGTAATACGAAAGAGATAATTCCAAGTTACAGTTAGGAATAAAATCAAATAAGCATGAAACATAAGAGAGAAATAAGCAGATACACTGGATACGTTTCTTCTTCTTTAGGCTACATAATTAACATATTTCAGTGCTTGTTATGTCAGAGATAGATATATTTTTAATGGTTTCCAACTAGAAATACAGAAGTTCAATTATTACAAAACCCAGATAATTTTTCTAGAGCGCCAGTTCTCTGAACCGGTAACCCTTAAGTACTCTTAGGTTTTGAATTAAAATCATTTTCAGAGGAACATAAAAATAATTCTCCATGATTGTATGAAATATGAGTTATGATTAAACAATCTATACTGCCCAAATTTTATTATTGTACAGATTACCTATCCTTCATTAAGGACTCATTAAACTCTAAGTCGTTAATGCTTAAAAATACAGACTTTCACCTTAAAGGACGATGTAATTAGGATAATGAGTAAATGAAGAGATTAGATTCTATTCCACGGGAATCAAAAGAGACTAGAATCCATTTCAGGTAATTTGGCTACATTTCTGTCATATCTGCCACGTTTATGGTCATGAGTATTACAGAGAAGTAATTATAAATTTAATGGAATGAGAATTTTTGTCTTGGCTTAATACATTTATTTCATTGTCTTTATTTTGCAATTGCGTCAATTAATGACTATCCCAGATTTAAGCTGGTAATATAATTGCCTTCAATATTACGTACAGTATATTCATCTAAAGCTTCAATTTAGAGTTCTGTCTTATTTCGTCTACCACTCGGGAGAATTGCCTTGAAAGAAAAAAAAATAACAGAAGGTATCATGAAACTGAGGAGAATTAAACAACGATATCATTTTCCCAAGATGCAGAAAGCATAAAATTAGGCTGATATAGACATTTAGAAACAACAGAGGGTAGGGGAAGTAAGATTTCCAAAGCCATGTAGCAGAAGGAAAAGTGAGCTATAAGACCAAAGACCACCAAAGACTATCGTTTCATTGTCTGTAGATAAATACATCGAAGATTGTTTATGTCTTCGTTGTTTGTTTGTTTGTCTGTGTGTTCTTACGTTGTGGTTATTCAGCAACGGGACCAAAGGCTTTACGTGACTTCTGAACCACGTCGAGAGTGAACTTCTATCACCAGA
>NC_087216.1:63466492-63501492 GCF_015104395.2 Macrobrachium nipponense
ACCTCGGAATTAATATATTTTCATATATGCTTAACCGAAGGGGAATTTTTTCTCGATAATAGACTTGCCTGGATCGGGGCGCGATCCCAGGATCCTTTCAAATCGAGGAACGTCCCAGTGAAGCTTTTTACCTACTACACTACCGATCCAGGCAAGTCTATTATCCGAGAAAAAATTTCCCTTCGGTTAAGCATATATGAAAATATATTAATTCCGAGGTAGAGCGAATTAGATATTAAAGGACATTGTAGCTCGATATATGTATATGAATCACGGAAAAGTGATATGACTTATAGATTGGCTACGTGCTGTCAAAAGCACTACAAACACTCCGGAGTCGAGGTGGGGGTTTGATGTGTCTCCAAACCAACGAATTACCTACGCGCGAAAGGTATTTCAGAGTGAGAGGCGACATGAACTTTTAGCCTCTCGCGGTAGTGTAGTAGTAAAAGCTTCACTGACGTTCCTGGATTTGTTGAAAGGATCCCGGGGATCGCGCCCGATCAGGCAAAGTCTATTATCGAGAAAAATTCCCCTTCGGTTAAGCATATATGAAAATATATTAATGCCAGAGGGGTAGAGCGAATTAGATATTAAAGGACATTGTAGCTCGATATATGTATATGAATCACGGAAAAGTGATATGACTTAGAGTTGGCTACGTGCTGTCAAAAGCACTACAAAACACTACCGGAGTCGAGGTGGGTTGATGTTGTCTCCAAAAAACCAACGAATTACCTACGCGCGAAAGGTATTTCAGGGTGAGAGGCGACATGAACTTTTAGCCTCTCGCGGTAGTGTAGTAGGTAAAAGCTTCACTGACGTTCCTGGATTTGAAAGGATCCCGGGATCGCGCCCCGATCCAGGCAAGTCTATTATCGAGAAAAAATTCCCCTTCGGTTAAGCACATATGAAAATATATTAATCCCGAGGTTTAGAGCGAATTTAGATATTAAAGGACATTGTAGCTCGATATATGTATGAATCACGGAAAAGTGATATGACTTATAGATTTGGGTACGTGCTGTCAAAAGCATTACAAAACACTACCGACCGTCGAGGTGGGTTGATGTGTCTCCCAAACAACGGGAATTACCTACGCGCGAAAGGTATTTCAGGGTTGAGAGAGACATGAACTTTTAGCCTCTCGCGGGTAGTTTGTAGTAGGTAAAAGCTTCACTGACGTTCCTGGATTTGAAAAAGGATCCCGGGATCGCGCCCCGATCCAGGCAGTCTAATTACGAGAAAAAAAAATTCCCCTCCCTTCGGTTAAGCATATATGTATATTAATTCCCAGGTAGAGTGAATTAGATATTAAAGGACATTGTAGCTCGATATATGGATTATGAAATCACCCCCCTTGTGGAAAGTGGGATATGAACTTATAGATTTGGCTACGTGCTGTCAAAAAGCACTACAAACACTCACGGAGTCGAGGTGGGTTGATGTTGTCTCCAAAACCAAACGAATTACCTACGCGCGAAAAGGTTATTTCAGGGTGAGAAGGAGGACATGAAACTTTTAGGCCTCTCGCGGGTAGTGGGTAGTAGGGTAAAAGCTCACTGACGTTCCTGGATTTCTTTGAAAGGATCCAAGGGAAATTCGCGCCCCCCGATCCCAGGCAAGTCTATTTATCGAGAAAAAATTCCCCTTCGTGGTTAAGCATATAATATGAAAATATATTAATTCCGAGGGTAGACGCGAATTGAGATATTAAAGGACAATTGTAGCTCAGATATATGTATTAATGAATCCGAAAACGGAAAAAGGATTATGACTTATACTTATAGATTGGCTACGTGCTGTCGCCAAAAGCAACTACAAAACCAACTACTGGAGTCGAGGTGGTTGATGTGTCTTCCAAACCAAACGAATTCAACCCTACGACGCGAAAGGGGTTTACAAGGGTGAGATGGCGACAATGAACTTTTAGCCTCTCGCGGTAGTGTAGTAGGTAAAAGCTTCACTGACGTTCCTGGACTGGTTTGAAAGGATCCCGGGATTCGCGCCCCCCCGATCCAGGCAAGTTCATTATCGAGGAAAAAATTCCCCTTCACGGTTAAGCATATATTGAAAATAAATTATTAACTTCCTGAGGTTCTAGAGCGAATTAGATATTAAAGGATATTGTAGCTCGATATATATATAGAATATTACTTTATATATATATATATAATAATATATATATATAATATATTATATATTATATATATAGATATATATATATATATATATATATATTTATATATATAGGGTTATACATGTAATATATATATTATATATGTATATATATATAATAAATATTATATATGAGACACATATATATCTAATATCTATATCTATATATATATAGTATATATATGATATATATATATATATATTATATATATATATATATCTATATATATATATATATATATATATACTATATATATATATATATATATATATATATATTATATAATATATATATATATATCTATATATATATATATATATATATATATATATATATATAATTTTGACAACCTTACGAAAAACAATGCAACGACCCAGCCAAGAGTGAACCTTAGGCTTATTATCCTCGCTTTTCAGAAACTTTTCTTCTGAGGAATGAATCATTAATGGGCGGATGAGGAAAGGGAAGAGGAAAGGAAGCGACTAATAGGGAAATGAAGGGAAGGTGCTTGTCACATGGTGGGTGCAATTTCACCTTGCAAATTTGCATTACAGGGAATGAGATGACCTGTTCCAAACCCTACGTACTTCCTGACATCTTCCCGCTCAAGAACAGAGTCAAACCTCGTCTAATAGAAGCAGGACTATATTTTTCTCTCTCTCTCAAAGACAGGCTTGAGCCGCCAAATTTACTTCAGTCAAGATGTTATTGGTTCAGTTAAAATCTATCTCTTCTATTCAACCTTTGCCTGAAAGGAAACGAATGCGCAAACGAAACTGGAATATCGAGGTCAGAGGAAAAGCCATTAGTGGAGCGCCACCTGTGAAAGAACCAGCCGCCATTTTCGTAGAATTCGATTTTCAGTACAATATGAAGGACGTGAAAGGGAATTATGGATACGATCAGTATTTTCAGGACTTTGACTTGATGTGAGCCTTTCGTAATATGGTATTCTTGATTAATTTATTTATCATAAAGAGTAGTTTTTTCCTGATCTTGGAAGGTTTGGTTTGTAACAAAAGCAACGATAATAATAATAATAATAATAATAAAATAATAATAATAATAATAATAATAATAATAATAATAATAATAATAATAATAATAATAATAATAATAATAATAATAATAATAATACACCAGAAAACTAGGAAACACTTGACAATACACAAAGCACTACACACAAAATCCGTAATACGAAAGGAAGGAGGGAGAGGGCTACTAAGCCTAGAGGACTGTGTCAACATCGAGAGCAGAGCACTGGGGAAATATCTGAAAACAAGTGAAGACGAGTGGCTAAGGAGTGCATGGGAAGGACTAATAAAAGTAGACGAAGACCCAGAATGACAAACAAAACGGAAGAATGGCACAGGAAACCAATGCATGGACAGTACATGAGACAGACTAAAGAACAGGCCAGCGATAAAACATGGCAATGACTACGGAAGCAGCACTCAGGAAGGAAACAAAAGGAATGATAACAGGGGCACAAGATCAGGCCCTAAGAACTAGATATATCTAAAGAACGATAGAAGGAAATAACATCTCGCCTATATGCAGGAAATGTAATAAGAAAAACGAAACCATAAATCACATAGCTGTTACGGACTCTGAGATCTCAGAGACAATGTTACAGTGTCGAAATATCCTGGAAAGGGTCGACACAATGTTACGGCCTCTGAGAGAGGTCCGCTTCAGGTTCGATATGAAATAATTAAAAAAAATATTTCAACACCAACAGTTGAAACTGGGGATAAGAATATAGAAAGAAACACTAACACAACAAAGGTTTATTTACAAGCTTACTAACAAAGGTAAATGCAGAATGGTATCTCCTATTTACATAAAAAGATAGAATCTTACACTGCATGAACTGGAGGAACAGTGAGGCAATTCAAATACTTGCTAGTCAATTTGGCAATTCGACGTGCTGGCTTCTTAAATGTAGAGCGGCAATTGCAGTCGTCCTCTTGACTCCGTATTGCAGAAACTAGTCTACTTGAAAGGCAGGAACTCCCCAAAACCTGTAGCAGGACCTTTTCTTCTCTGAAGTCTGCTCGACGTCGAGATAACACGAGATAACTCGTCCACTCCTGAAGACGACTAGACCAATATCCAACCAATTCTCGAACAACTATTCTGATCCTTCGTTGGTTCCTTTTTCTCGTATCTCACTGATGATCTCTGCTGCTGCTGATCTCTCACTGATAATCTGATCTGTAGCTCTTACTGAGGATATCTCTCTCTGACTAACTGGAGTCTCTCTTTTACGATCTCTCTCTCTTCTCTCCCTCCGTCGTATTTATACGGCACTCTGGGGGCGGAGCCTACGGCGAACGTCACAGGTTCCCGAGATTACTGGAATTTCCTAGATGAATCTAGACGAGGTATTGCATCAGAAATCGCGGCATTTCTCCCGATACATTGGCATGTGTTGCACTCCACAACACGCCCGATGATTCCAGAACAGCCGTGAGAAACGGTGCCTCCAACACGGGCGCGAAAGCCTCCTTACTGCCGAACTTCTCGAAAATGCGTTCTCCTTTCCTTTAAATTTCTTTGCTATGAAGCAATTACCATCACACGCCCCTCCAAAGGGGAAAAAAAAGGAAATCAATTGATTTTATTTTTTTCTTAAGAGAAGCAAGAATTAAACAGCGGGGAAACAATTCTGCATAAAGCTTTAATCTAGTCAAACACGCACACTTCCCCACACACACTCACATAACTTGTACTACATGCCCGAAAGCTTGCAATGGCTGTTAATTCACGGTGTTTCAGTGATATGCAACTTCAATCTACCAATTGGCATATTATCTGTGGAGGCACAAAAAGCAAAGGATAAAGAATTCAATAATTTTAGGGAATCTTTTACAATAAAAACATCACGAATACAGACAAATGAAGATTTAATGAGGAGATTACTTGGTCCATCTGATCTCTTGGTAAGTTCTGTAAGAAAAGTAGACAGACCTGTAAAAACTGAACTACCTGAAGAAAGCAAAAATTTAATCGTCCAAAATACCCTAAATACGAGTTAAAGTTCCTTGTTATTTTAGATTTTTAATGGATTAAATGCTTTTATTTCTATATTCATATCACTATAGTATAATAGTATAACCAAAATGTTATTATTTACGTTCATTAAAATAAATTGTATTGTAAAATCTTTAAAGACAGCATTTGAAAGAAATAATCATATTTTTTTATAATTTTATTCTTATCTTTTCTGCATTGAATAAAGGTATCAAGTATAAATGTTATATATAGTTCTAACTATATTTTACCATAAACTCAAAAAATTGGGTAAACGTATCACTTATATTATTACATATGCTTATAAATACAATACTCTAAACTTTTATAAAAGAAAATGGTAAATAATACTTGGATGTGAAAGCAAAAAATAATTTTGTCCAGAAAATTACTGTTCTGGCCCACTGTGCGTTGCCATGTAAGTAGTGTTGACACAATGGAGCCTTTGCGGCCATAGGGCGATGAGGACCTCGAGTTGACTGTCCGACTGACAGTTCTAGTCCTTACTCCGTCGATCGGTCGTGATTGGACTGACAGTGAGTGACAGGTAAACCTGAGCGTGAATACCAGGCATGATGAGTTCGCCTTCCCTTCAAGACAAGAAGAGGAGGAGGAAGAGAAGAGGGCGATATTTCTTCCTGGGAGATAAGACAGTAAAACCGATATTACCTTTCCCAGGAGATAATGCCTGAAGGATACTCTGAAGGATGCCTTGAAGAATGCGTCAGAGGATACATTGATGGATGCCTGGAAGGATAATTCGGATGTCTCAGGATGCCTTGAAGCATACTTCAAAGCATGTCTTGAAGGATGCCTCGAAGGATACTTGAAAGGATACCTTGAAGGATGCCTTGGAGGATACATTGAAGGATGCTTTGAATGATACTTCAAAAGATGCCTTGAAGGATACTTCAAAGTATACCTTGAAGTATGCCTCGGTGGATACCTTGAAGGATGCCCGGAAGGATGCCTTGAAGCGTACTTCAAAGCATGTGTTGAAGGATGCATCGAAGGATACTTCGAAGGATATCTTGAAAGATGCCTTGGAGGATGCCTTGAAGGATACTTCGAAGGATACATTGAAGGATGCCTCGAAGGATACCTTTGAAGGATGTCTTGAAGGATACCTTGAAATGTACCTTGAAGATGCCTCGAAGGATATTTCAAAGGTAGAAGAATACCATGAAGGATACCTCGAAGGATGCTTCAAAGGATGAAGAATACCTTGAAGGATGCCTCGAAGGATACTTCGAAGGATACCTTGAAGGACACCTTGAAATGTGCCTTGAAGATACCTCATAGGACATTTCAAAGGATGAAGGATAACTTAAAAGGCTACCTTGAAGGATACCTCGAAGTATACCTTGAAGGATACCTCATCAACTCGATCATTATTTTTTTTTTTTATCTTATTTTCATATCTCTTAATTTAATAACACAATGTTATCAAGTTGTTGTTCCAGAAGAGGTTAAAAGGAAGTTCGGCTTCAGACGCTGCAGAAGGAGGTCATCTCGTCACCTACAGGAAATGAAGTCACACCACAGCGCCTTAACTTTCAGTCCCTTTTGACTTTTTCTATTTTTATTGTGGTTTGCGCTTCCTTCATCTTTCTCAAGAAATGAGGTGGACGGGAAATTCAGGAATAAGCAGTGAAAGGTGATAAGAATGTAAATATTATAATATATTATATTATATGACATTATTATATTATATATATATATATTGTAATCATATTTCATTCAGAATATTTATATCACAAGACTATCAGACTGAACAGCTGCATCAGGATGAGAGGGAGGAACAAAAAAACATTATTTTCTACTTCCTTCAGATCAAAGTTACGATTAGACAAATGCTTGGGCGCACAAAGGCATCTAGAGGTTTTCAGATTGAGAGAGAGAGAGAGAGAGAGAGAGAGAGAGAGAGAGAGAGAGAGAGAGGAATATCATACCAAAACCGAATTGGGGAAAAGAGCCCGATAAACAAAGTAAGGGGAAGACAGAAAATATGATAAAACTGAGAAAGAGAAACGCTAAGGAAGTAGAAAATCCACTCGGGGGGAAAAGCGTTTCCAGCACCCTTTGGGAGCCGTGAAAAAGCGAGAGACGTCGAGGGTTCCAGAGGAATGTCTCTGGAAAGTAAAGATCGGGATAAAATGCCCGATTACAATATTGGTGATCTCCAGAAGACGGGGAAGAGGAGACGAGAATAAAAAAAAATGACGGAGATCAGAAGTCCAAAAATGTAATGAAATGAGTGAGCGTATAAAAAACTGCAATGTAATTTTTTTACTGATCAGGAAACAAAGAAGGAGAAGTAAGAGAACATAAGAAGACGAAGAACCAAAGGAAAAACAGGGAGTTTGATTCGAAAAAAACGATCGATCCATCGAGTGAGAGATCTAGTCAAGGTTCATCAAAAAGGAGTCTGCTCTCAATGCAGCTGGAAAAATAAATAAATAAATAAAATTCACCTTTAGAAAAAACCTGAATTATTGGTGAAAAATGTCAATGCTGAACAAGTCGGCTCTAACTGGGAAGATGTGGGTCACTCTTGAGGAATTGGAAGCCGGAACACTATTGTTGGCATATGGAGTAATATGAATTTATCTTGTTGGGGGAGGGGGTAAGGCCGGGTTTCTGAAAACCCATCCCAACCAAATAATATAGAATAATAGAGACAATGTTTAGGCCATTCTTGAATGTGTATTTTTGGAATGGAGTTATCTAATTATTTTTTTGGGGGAGGCTTATGGGGGGGGTGGGGGTATGTGATTTTGAACACCCATCCCACCAAATAATATGGATGTTCCTATAGAAAACTAAATCAACAATCCATTAAAAAACAAAATATATACATAAAATAATAAAAAAAATCCTTCATTGCAATTCCGAGTAGACGGAAGCTGGTAAAAATAGCAAAAACATCAGCTACTCTCGGTAGTTCACAACTGCTTCTAATTACTCCTTAAATAATCACCGAACACTAATTACAAGTTCCGAGAATGAGAGAGAATTCATCCTTTCCAACTCAGGGGAAATGGCCGCCTTTCTCTTTTCGTCTTCATTGTGGTAGTCAGAGATTCATTCCAGAGGGGCAGGAAAAACAGGCAATTCAGAGTGGTCAGGGCGACAATTTTCCACAAATTCTGGGAAGAGTCATTTCGAGATAATCATCTTGTAAGCAGCACACAACACTTCGGAGCTTGGATGCTCTCGCCGCAGTTTGTTTTTATAAGTAGACGGGTTCACGGAGTATGTCCTAATCTGTACACATATACACAAATATATATATATATATATATATATATATATATATATATATAATATATATATATATATATATATATATATATATATATATATTATATCAACATTTATTCCCATGGTCAGATGCAACAAAAACAATACAGAGAATTAAAGTTGAGCTGAATATGAAATTTAGGCAAAAGGCCAAGCACTGGGACCTATGAGGTCATTCATGGCTGAAACAGAAATTTACAGTAAAAGGTTTGGAAGGTGTAACAGCAGGAAAACCTCAAAGCAGTTGCACTATGAATCAATCGTTAGGAGACGGTGGAAAGTAAGATGGAAGAAAGAGAATATGAATGGAGGTACAGTAAATGGAATGAAAGTGACTGCAGCTAGGGGCCGAAGGCACGCTGCAAAGAACCTTAAGTAATGCCTACAGTGCACCGCTTGAGGTCCACTGACGGAATTACCCTCCTACGGACCAGAGAATTAAGGGAAATAAGACTATGACAGGTTACTAATAATGTAACATCTATTTTAAAGAGGTTAAAGGTTTAGTATATCTCATTCCGAAAGAGAGAGAGAGAGAGAGAGAGAGAGAGAGAGAGAGAGAGAGAGAGAGAGAAGACTCGAGATATGGAAATGATAAAAAAAAACTCTGTAAATAATGTTTGAAGTAGGTCGACCAATATCAAAGGGAAAACCGATAATGAGTATAAAATTAAAGAAGAAACTCTGATCAAGATGAAGAGAGACATTAAATTAACAAAAAAATAAATAAAATAAAATAAAACACTCCCAAGATCCCCTTTGAATGCCATCAGAAAAAACACTCACATAAGAAGGCGAGGATTTCTTCTTGAGGAAAATCTCCCCAAAGTAAAGATCGGAAAAATCCTTAATTAGAATTTGGTGATCACTAGAAGGCGAGAGGAAGAGAAGAAGGCGCTGAAGGAGAAAGAAAGAAGACAAGAATTCAGGGGAACTGAGAGAGACAAAAAAGAAGAATGAAACTTTACTTGTGATGAAGCAATGGAGAAACTGAAAAAAATAAAAAAAATTAATGAGTATTAAAGCAGTGGCAGATCGGTTAAGAAGGATAAGTATAATAGGAAATAAAACGGAGAGATGAAAGGAGGCAGCTTTAATAAAAGACAGACTGAAATATTTCTTGAGTGTTCATTTATGAATAAAGGAAACCAAACGGAAGTTTTGATCTCGAAGGTCAACCGACTACGCGGAATTTCTACCTGGCGTTGTGGCATCGAAGGTCACTGACACTTCTCTTTTGGAAGGTAATTAATTTATATATAAATATATATATATATATATATAGATATATATATATATATATATATATATATATATATATATATATATATATATATATATATTTTTTTTTTTGCAAAGAATGAAATTTTTTTTAATCTTACTGCTTTGGATAATAAGGTTCATTCAGTTTATTTGACCGATGTCAGTATGTACTTATTCTTAAGCGTAAACTTGCATCCACATGAGTATATACAATTACACAATAATATTTATTTAGATATATATTGTTACGTATGAAGCCGGCCTTGAATGAGACTCCAATACGTAAACAGGAATAGTTGAGGGAAAAATAGAATGAATTACTTGAACTTACCGTAAAAAGGATTTACAGTGATAGTTTACTCTAGAGGAGAAGGTCGCCAGAAACTCAGCTAATTACTTTACATCTATTTATTTACAAGAGGCCCTTACTGGCCTGGAGAAAAGTAAATGCAGCGTGTTCACACGTTGGGACCCATATGTCTCTCACAAATGGATAGCTGGCTAAAATGTGATTCACGTAATAAAAGCTGGGTTTCGATATCTTGCGGTAATGCAACACTTGCGGGCGGACAGACTTGACACGTGACTCAGGGGATCTGGAAAAGATCCCAGATTAGACAAGATAAAAGAAAAAGGACTTCTTGCACAAGTTACGGTTATTCAGTTCTCTAACACTGGGGCAAAGGAACTCTAATGTTTCACTGAGGTATGCACTGAAGACTTCATTGGTCTGGGACGATCACACAAGGGAAACATGCGGCCATGAGGCAGTGAGAAACAAAGGGATATTCAATGGAGTAGAAGTTTGATTTATGAAAATTAGGAGGGAAGGAACTGGCAATATGCTGCTTCAAAAGACGTACCTGGATGCCATGATCAGTGTGGACCTTTGTAGAAAATGTGGCGTCCGGCTTTGTCTCAGGTCTGGGTCTCTTGGCGCGCCAGTACGCCGTTAGGCCTAAGGGGGAAGGCTGGTTGGAGACATCCGTCCGAGGTCACGACTGGAGCTGACTGAGGAAGATCGCAGGTATCTTTCATGGGTGTTGGGGGTCAGCTTAACCCCCCACGAGCAGGGCAATCCTGGAAACAGAACATACAGCCAGCAGAGGGTTCACAGGAAAAAGAGCTTAAGGTATAGGCCTAATAAGAACCAGTCTGCCTACATCCTTCCCTTTGGGATACGTCCCTAAAGCTGACAAGAGTCTATCCCTTCTCGCAGGAAATTCCTACATCTGGCTGGCTAGCTTTGGTTTCCCGCCCAAAAATCAGCTGATATTTGGAGGAATATGGCTGGCGTTTTACAAATCAAAATAATTACTTAAATGCTGGGTAGACGAAAAGATCAATAAACGTAGCAGCTCCCCCTGTTAAGAAGGCATTCACTCCCTTTCGGGCGTGAAGGCCTTGGCTTAAATAAGTTGATCGTCCCGACTACCCTGTTCTCCTACTCTAACTTGAAGTTTTTAGAGCAGCGATACAGCTAACTACAGTGACCTACCTAACTTATAGGTGAGGATGCTAAGTGTACTAACTTATTGGAGTAATGTAGTCTAGCCTAAGTGATAACTACGGGTTGCCTGTGACGACAATCTACTCTACCCCTAGATAAGGTTACTTGAAAATTCTTTCTGCTACTACCCTAATGCCCTGGTACTAAATCCTTAGCCTAACCTACTCAATTCAGTTAATTGGGGACGCAATCATTCCAGAGTGTGGTACACACAGCAGCGGTTCGGCGACCGAATTGTTAAAATACATTAGATGAGGTAATGATGCGTGAGGATGATGAGTGGTTAGTGGACCAGGATGGAAATGTAATGAGGTAATTATATTTAAGTGAGGGTTAGTATTACAATTGCTAGGGGTTAGAGGGTTAGTTTACTGGCAGAGATCAGGCTGGCTACCTTCTCTGGGTAGGTGCCAGGATCACTCTGCAAATGAATGTGACACTGTACCTCAGGCACAGGTGTCAAGGAGAGCATGTGGCTCTTTTGTTAGTGGGTTATTTGTTACGTCCCTTCTTCTTCTTCTTATTCCTCCAGGGCCTGGCTATACCAGTCCTAGAAGTAGACGGAGGCACCGACTCTGGAGTAAGGCCAGAAACGCCGTCAGGAGCAGAGGCAGTGGTAGCCTGAGGGATTGCAGGAGAACACCCTACTTCGGTATCTGCAGCAACCGTCGTAGAGGTGGAACCTACTGCAGGGGAGGCCCTCACTCCGGCTGCTGCGACAACCGTCGTAAGGGTAAGACTCCAGACTGACTCCTGGTCGATCAGTTCCTGGTTGTCCAGAGGAGGTGAGAACGTGAGGTCTGCCGGAGGTTCATCCTCGGGCGACAGAGGTGAGGGTGAAGAATGATGGACTATAGATTGGCCATGGGCTGCAGTAATCTCCATGCCTGTTGGAGGATCTCCTGTAGGAGGATCCTTGATAAGGTTTGGCGCCGGCGCTAGCTCGGGGCAAGGCACAGAGGTCAAATTCTGTGGTGGTTCTACGTCCAGGCTGGACGGAGCTCGGCACTGCTCAGTGCTGCCAAGTGGCACTGGCAGAGTGTTGAGGTCGACTGGACCTGTGACGGGTACCGGAGGTGCAATACCTCTCAGCGGGCCCTTGGTAATGGGAGACAGAGGCTCCTGTCTCTTGTTGAAGGCTAAGCCTTGTGGAAAATGGACAGTGTCCGCTGCTGGTAGTTGGCTAGGGTACCTAGGCCAATTTGTGGAGTGCCCTAGTACGTTGCAGGTCTTGCAACGGAACTGTGAAGGATCAATCTCCCTCCTCGGTGACGGGGAGACTGTTGGTGGACGTGCTTCCTGGAGGAAGTAGAATTTTGATGACTCCTTGCTTTGGGGTGATTTGACGTGGGGTTAGGACCCCTAGGCTTTTTGAAATGAGAGGGAGACTTCATGTCTTGCCCTAGGAGGAGGTCGTAACCTCCTGGAATGTAGCTTGCAACTGCAAGGGTACAAACCTTGGAGAAGTGAGGTCTGGTGACCCTCAATTGGACGGTCGGAAGGATCAGCTTGATATGGTTGATACCTTCAATGGTTATTAAGTGACGTCTATCGACGTTAGCCCCTCGGGGGATTCGGTCTTCCCGTATCAGGGAGATTTGAGCGCCAGAGTCGTCGTAGGCTCTGACGTGGCTTGGCGGATAGTGACCTTGGAGGGTTGTGACGGTTATAGGGCCCTTAGCCGGGGATCCTAGCAAAGAAGGATTGGTAATTGCCATTGCGATGGCGGGAATATTGTGATTTGCGCACTTTCCGTAGTTGGCAGACATGTGACCCTTGCGGCCACAGTCACGGCAGAACGTGTTCCAGAACCTCTTCCGTGGCACTGGACGGTAAGGCCGAGATGGCCCCACAGGTTGCGAATCTGTGGAGTCACCAAGGCTGGCAGTGTGCTCTGGCACAGGTGAAGAGTCCTCTGTTGAATCACCCTCGGAAACAAGTCCGGGGTTAACTGGTGGGCTTACCTCTTCCAAAGTGGAGGAGGTAGGCGGTAAAATGGTAAGAGGCTGAGATGGTGCGGAAGAAACTTCGGGCTCTGACACTGGGTCAGGGCCAGGCTCACAAATAGAAGGATGTCGGGGACATCGGAGGCACTAGCCTCTGAATCTAAAACTGATGATTGATTATGAGGCATGCTGCAGGGATCCGGTGAATCTGGTAGTGGGAGCTGCGTCCAGGGGAGATACGGCTTAAGTAGATCTCTGCCCAATATTACCTGATAAACATCATGAAATTGGTCAACTACGCCCAGGCGCCACAAGGTGGTTTCCCTGGTCTCCTGGTCCAAAAGAGGCATTTCCACATTCAGAAGGACCAAAGGAACAGAATAGAGGTGACCGTCAATCCATTCAAACTGAATTTCTTCGTCCGTCTGGATTTTGGCACCCCTAGGCAATGCCTTTCTTGCAATGAGGGAGACCTGGGCTTCGGTGTCGGCCATGACTTGTACCCACTGATAGGCCATAGGAGACTGTTCATCAGGCAGGGCTACATGGTTGCCTTGGAGAAGTTCACCCTGGAAGCTCTCATCCCAAGGTAGAGATCGACTTGGGCAGTGGTCTGAATCCACAGCATGCCCACGCACACAGCAAGTGGTGCAGAACCTCCACAACCACCTCTTACCGGGAGTCCAGGTCATGGTCTGGGGTTTGGAAGCTTGCCGAGAGATTTCTTCATCTCTGAGAGCTAGCTCATGCTTTCTCTCTTCTTCTCTTTCCTTCTTCTCTGCTTCTTTGGCTTTTCTCTTGTTTTCTCTTTCTTCCCTTTCTTGCAGGCGCGCGGCATTCTGCTGTGCCTTTATCCACTGGTCAAGTGCTGGTCCAGTGTAACCGGCCTCCTTGCCCAGAGTTATGAGAGCTCGGAGCTACTCTAGCTCTACGGCAAAGAAGTTGCGGGAAGCAGGGGAAGACATTTCCCTTAGGCTGCAGTAGAGGCTCGGATGAAAATGAAAATAATGGCCAGGAAGGGTACTGAATGGAATGGGAGTGCCTACTGTGTAAAGTGGCACTCAGTTGGAAATGTGTTCTTCGACGTGGTAGAGAAAAAGTCTGAAAAGACTGGGTGCTCTGTGGCACTTGGGAAGTGTCCCGTAAGTTGGTGGCACTTCTGGAATGGCACCTTCTGATGAGGCGGAAAATTAAATGGAGTGTGCGGCGCACGTCACACTTAAGGGCGTTCCTAAGTTGGGAGATGCTGGAATGGGCCACTTGTAGGTCCAATACAGGTGCACGGCACTTATAGAGGCGTTCCTTGGTTGAGTGATCCGAAATGGTGGATACTCTAATGAATGGGCGTTCCGTAGGACGGACACGCAGGTAAAAGGCTACCTGTATGTCTGTACAGGTGCACGGCGCTTCAGGAGGCGTTCCTTTTGGACAGCACTAGTAGTGCTGGTATTGCGGCACTTCGGGAGGCGTTCCCTTGATTGGGTGATCCGGGATAGTGGATACAATAATGGATTGGGCGTTCCGTAAGGACGGACACGCAGGTTTGACTGCACTTAGGGCTGGTATTGCGGCATTTTCGGGAGGCGTTCCCTTGTTGAGTGTTCCGAAGGATCACTGACCCTTGTACACGGACACACTAATCAATTGGGCGTTCCGTAAAGACGGACACGCAGGTAAAGAGCTACCTGTACAGCCTGTACAGGTGCACGGCACTTATGAGGAGGCGTTCCTTGGGCACTGGTAGCGTGCTGGTGTGTCCCGTCGGACGACACTACATGCAGTATACTCAAGTATACTGAAGAGAAATGGTACTCTGTTCAGGGCAGAGTGTAATGGCGGAGGAGAGAAAGTAAAAGGTGGGAGTACTTCAGCAGCCAGTCGATGGACAGTGTCAAGAATTAGTGGCACTGTAAAATGGTAAGACCTGACGTGCACTGGTGGTGGCCAGTCCTAGACTGGTAGGCTTCCTTGTCTGGAAGTAATGAAGGTTGCGGTGGCACACTGTGCAGTTTGTGCTTGTGGTATACGCAAGTCTTTTGGGATACAGAAATGAAAAGACCACTCAGGCAACGACAGGTAATGGTAATTTAAAAATGCTCAGTCCTTTGCTGAACTACTCGATAAATGAAATAAATGCTTGCAAAACTGCAATGGACACAGGCGCGTACGTATCACGCTCAGTGTAAATAAAAGACACAAGAGACTAAAATAAAGTTAATTCTGTACTCTTGGCTTCGTGAATAATGGGTTCTGGTTCTCTCTCTCGCTCTCTCTCTCTCTCTCTCTCGGAGAGGGTGAAAATGATATATGAATGAACTCCCTTGTATTTAATTGGACCAATACTTTTAGTTTTAATATGACGCAGTTGCGTTATATGATTTACTTACGTTAACGTTTAATGAAAGAATTGCTTTGGAATACGTTTTATGAAAATGATAACGCGCTCGCAGTGAACGATGTTTACATTAATGGTAGCGGCTTGCGCTTATATGAAATGATTTGCGTTTCAATATGAATTTCACAAAGACGCGTCTTACGTTAACAATTCTTGTAATTTACTCTACTTTTAAGATTTACGTTAACTTTACGTAAGGATACTAGGTCCCTGTGACAAGTGAAAATGACGGTAAGGATTTTAAGATGGAATGTTAGCAAACATTTGTAAATGTGGTTACATTAAGTCCGAAGTGGAATGAAACTTTCGCTCAGCGAGCGGGTGAGCGATGCTAGGGGAGACGCGTGGTGAGGCGAGCAGAGCGGGTTGGACAGTGTGTCGTTCAAACAGCTGATTTTCTGTAAACGCAGAGGCGATTTACAACACGAAATTCTAATTTCTTATTCAAGGCGAATTACGTTAATTTCACTGGCAGAATGATAGATACTAGTACTGAGATTAATATTATTTACGTTAAAACTTTAAGACTTACGTTACTTTGCTTAAATAATCGAGATAATTCTTAAAGGGATAAAAAAAACATGGCTGCGCTTTGTGAGAAACAAAGGTTGGTTGAGATAGCGCATGTGCGAAAGCTGACGAAGCTGGCTGGCTTAGCGGTTACCAACACTTGGAATGAAACTAAGTTAAAATGAATTCCCCTAACATATCACAGACAAAAGTATTGTACACTTCTTTTGCCGTAACTATTAGTAGAACACTCCTAACTAGCTAGGCTTTCTAACACAACAATAAACCCTGGCAAAGCACTTTCTAGTTTGATCTAGTACTTTCTGGCATCTATCTAACACGTGCTCTGTCTTGTCAGACGAGAACAATGCAAAATAACAGAGAATTCACTTGGCGCTCCGGCCGTTACAATATAATAATATTTCTCACTTAACACTTATTTAAAACACTTCGTAATAAAAATACTTAAATGTACCTTAAGCTAACATTTGTTATAAAATAATCATATTATATGAATGGTACACCTTACCGTGAGTCAGTGTGTCTCTTCCGCTGCAAGTGTGCTTTGATTTGCGCTTAGTAAAAACATTTACACTACGTTTTACAAGGGATAACGCGATTTACAAGCTTTTTAAGCAAGCTAGGTTCGAATCTTCGGCGAGGTCGACATTGTTACGTATGAAGCCGGCCTTGAATGAGACTCCAATATGTAAACAGGAATAGTTGAGGAAAAAATAGAATGAATTACTTGAACTTACCGTAAAAAGGATTTACAGTGATAATTTACTCTAGAGGAGAAGGTCGCCAGAAACTCAGCTAATTACTTTACATCTATTTATTTACAAGAGGCCCTTACTGGCCTGGAGAAAAGTAAATGCAGCGTGTCCACACGTTGGGACCCATGTCTCTCACAAATGGATAGCTGGCTAAAATGTGATTCACGTAATAAAAGCTGGGTTTCGATATCTTGCGGTAATGCAACACTTGTTGGCGGACAGACTTGACATGTGACTCAGGGGATCTGGAAAAGATCCCAGATTAGACAAGATGAAAGAAAAAGGACTTCTTGCACAAGTTACGGTTATTCAGTTCTCTAACACTGGGGCAAAGGAACTCTAATGTTTCACTGAGGTATGCACTGAAGACTTCATTGGTCTGGGACGATCACAAAAGGGAAACATGCGGCCATGAGGCAGTGAGAAACAAAGGGATATTCAACGGAGTAGAAGTTTGATTTATGAAAATTAGGAGGGAAGGAACTGGCAATATGCTGCTTCACAAGACGTACTTGGATGCCATGATCAGTGTGGACCTTTGTAGAAAATGTGGCGTCCGGCTTTGTCTCAGGTCTGGGTCTCTTGGCGCGCCAGTACACCGTTAGGCCTAAGGGGTTGGAGACATCCATCCGAGGTCACGACTGGAGCTGACTGAGGAAGATCGCAGGTGTCTTTCATGGGTGTTGGGGGTCAGCTTAACCCCCCACGAGCAGGGCAATCCTGGAAACAGAACATACAGCCAGCAGAGGGTTTACAGGAAAAAAAGCTTAAGGTATAGGCCTAATAAGAACCAGTCTGCCTACATCCTTCCCTTTGGGATACGTCCCTAAAGCTGACAAGAGTCTATTTTCTCTCTTCTCGCAGGAAATTCCTACATCTGGCTGGCTAGCTTTGGTTTCCCGCCCAAAAATCAGCTGATATTTGGAGGAATATGGCTGGCGTTTTACAAATCAAAATAATTACTTAAATGCTGGGTAGACGAAAAGATCAATAAATGTAGCAATATATATATATATATATATATATATATATATATATATATATATATATATATATATATATATATATCTTCCACTTCTTTCTATTGTCCTTCTTTCCTTTCTTACTTTATTCTCATCATTCATTATGTCTACTCTCACATATCTCCTATCCCCCCTTTGCTTCCAGCATTCTCTACTATCTCTCAGACTCGGAAAGGCTCTTCTAGGCAACCAACTGCCATCCTAACCCCTTCCCTAATTTAAGGGAGCACACACACACACGGAACGTATCACTGAACAGAATAGGAATCCAATTCCCCGGTTCCGTGATGCATCATTGTCCAGCCTCTCATTACCTGATGGTCAATTCAGTAGGATTGATTACCGAGCCGAAAGAGGTCGGGAGAAATGAGGTGATCTGAGCCACTTCCAGCCAGGTCGCAGGTAAATGCGACTGTCTTTGTTTGTGTCTGTTAAAAGGAGAAGGCCCTTCATACTCCACTGACCTAAAACTGCTTAAGTTTAATTATAGTTATGTATATATTTGTGACTGCTGTATGTCCACACTTTCCTATTACCCATATAAAGTATATCTTTCTAAGGAGAAAAACGAGAAGAAATGTATTTTTTCCTGATATCACTACGGTAAAGTCAACGTCAGGAAATTCTTTCGACAGTTAGAAGTGTACTCTTTGGGAGTCTACCAAACTTCTAGACGGTTGGCAACTTTTCCTCAGAGAGAGAGAGAGAGAGAGAGAGAGAGAGAGAGAGAGAGACTACTTGACTGTCTAATACGACGTGGACTGAACTCACTATTCTATTCTTCTATATAAAACAAGAGGCAAAACATGGAAATATACTCTAGGTGCAATTTGGTGGATGAATTTTTGTGTTTTTGCTACATATAAAAAATATTTAATTTTTGTATCAATATTAGCAAATGAACAGAAAGTGGAATAATTTATATAACAAAAATGAAAGAATTCGTGGGATGGAGTACAAAGGAAGAAATGCGGCAGACTGTCAGATATATCTATTATAAATATAAATATGGATGTACTTTGTGTGTTTGCGCCACATACACTTTACATACATTGAGAAATTTCAACCATACTTGGTATACATATAACTTACGTAGCATCGGGGAACGAATACTGTGGGGGTAAGACATCACTGGCACCAAAGGGGAGGGGCTGGGGAAGGGGGTTGGGAAGGGGTGAAAATAAAAAAAGTAGTTGAAAACGACAGATATTAGTGTCTAATCCAAGTTTTTGAGGTCGCTGAGATGAACAGAGACACTCCCGGTGCCCTTCAAGTCCAAGTTCAGCCCCAATAGGAATGGGGGTGAGATGTCGTGAAATGTGTAATGCCAAAAATGTTGGGTAATGCAACTGAAGCAACTTTTTTAACAGGAGAGAGAGAGAGAGAGAGAGAGAGAGAGAGAGAGAGAGAGATACACACACACCACACACACACACACACATATATATATATATATATATATATATATATATATATATATATATATATATATAGATATATATATATATATATATATATATATATATATATATATATATATATAAGTTTTCTTGGGTAGTGTTGGGTTGGTCAGCTAGTGATATATATATATATATATATATATATATATATATATATATATATATATATATATATAATATATATATATGTGTGTGTGTGTAGTTGACAGACACTCTGGGTAAAGAGGAAAAATATCAATCGTGAAGAAGAAAACTGATGAAAGTATGACAGTGTTAAACAGATGACAAGAACCTGGATTACGCGTCATGTCTCATCGCCTCTCCAAGCGTAATAGGCGACCTCTTTTTTTATCATCGCAAATTTGGTTTTTCCACAGAGAGAGAGAGAGAGAGACCTCTTGGACTGAATCACACACTCTGATACATAAGTGACTTTTTATATTAACAACAAATATTTAACCCCGGAAATATTCCTTGTTTATCGAATATAATATACTTTACTCCCAAAGTGGGCATATTTCACTCCGGCGATGCAAATGAGGGTATGAATTATAATTCTGCTTAGGTACAAGTTACTCCAAAGTATAGTGATTTCATAATATATGTGCTTAATAATATATATATATATATATATATATATATATATATATATATATATCTATATATATATATATATATATATATATATATATATCTATATATATATATACTTTTATATATAATATATATATATATATATATCATTATTATATTTTGTATACTATATATATATATATATATATATATATATATATATATATATATATATATATATATATATTATATATATGTATATGTATGTGTATATGTACTATGTATGTACAGAGTCTGTGTATAAATATGCATCGCTATGTGTCAGTAAATTACTGGTGTGAAAACACATATATACCAAACGTAATCACCTTTTCCTTACATTAATACACAACTGAGAGCATTGAAACCCCGGCGTATACACTCCAATTATCGCTCGACTACCACACACACAATCGTCACCAAACAGTTTTGAGAAAACTCTCGCTCCAATAACTTTCTTAAAACAACCTTCCTCGCGATGTCAACAATTTACGCCAATCGCCAACATAATTACCCCCATTTGTCTGCTCTGCTCACTTTCTTAACTACTGACTTCAGGGCAGGGGAAAATTGGGGACAGCTGAATTCAACTTTGAGTCAGAAAACAAACAACTTATGAATTACGGAAGGGAAGTATAAGAGTTACCCAGCCATTGCTAGGGAAAGAAAAAAAGGAGTCGAATTGGGATTGTCACCTTAGTTCCATATTAACTGACGTCAATGTCATGGAGATTATACAGGTCACCGATTCAATGTTGATCTGTAGTTTAGGAATTAATATTTCGATACATTACTCTGAATCTAACTTCTGCTTGTTTGTTTGGTTGTTTGTATGGTGTTTTTTCGTTGCATGGGACCAGTGGTTATTCAGCAACGGGACCAACGACTTTACGTGACTTCCGAACCACGTCGAGAGTGAATTTCTATCACCAGAAATACAAATATCTCACACCTCAATGGAATGCCCGAGAATCGAACTCGCGGCCACCAAGGTGGCAGGCCAAGACCATACCAATCACGCCATTGAGGTGCTCTTCTGCTTGTTTTGTATACACGTATCAATTTCCTACCTATAATTGGTTTCGGTTTAAAATTAGTTTTTGAACATGATCTAAAATGGCTTGCTTGGGCCTGACTCAAAAAAACAATGATCCAACTGTGATTTAACAATCATAATGTAATCATTTTGAGCCAATCGTGATTCATTTCCTTAATGGCGGCCGTGGGTTTAATTACATCCCGGATTTTGAGTTTTTACAGTTGTTATATTGGAAACAGTTTATTTTCTTGGTGCCATCTAACTTATTTTCACCCGTCTCAATATTTGGCTTCTTTACATTTTTGGTAATTTACGGAAATTGTGATCAGAATTCAACATGTTTTGATGAATTTTCTCTTTTTAGTTTCTGATGATTTAGTATAGATGCCACGAAGGAAAAATAAACGAAAGAGGTCTGCGAGATCTTTCGACTTTAAAAGTCCTTAACTGAGCAGATACTGTCATAAATACGAGAAAAGACAATACAAGAAGGTTCGTATAACTGACAGATAAGGATTATGAAGGGATTAGTACCTAGAATCCGACACACCTGGAAGATAAGAAACCTTCCCAAACAAGCATAAACAATGGGTGCAATTAAAGGTTTAAGACAATATCTCAGATACAATTTCCAGACAATTAAAGGATTATAGGTGACAGCTATTCGGAACTTGGTAAACAAAAGCATATTCACCATACATGACAGACGTATATACATTACAACAATTTTTTTTTTTTTTTTTTTTTAATAACTCTAAGGCAACTGATTTTTATTTAAGTCAGTAATTATATCTTTGAGGTCATTCTTAAACATGTTACAGATACAAGGGTCTAAATGAAAAAGGCCACGACTAACATTGAAATTGCAATGAAAAGTAAGTTGTATTAAAGCAGTTTCTAAAAGATTTCGTGATAAGACATCTCTTGACCATGCAATTACTGAACTATCAATCCAATTAATTCGGTGGTTGTTTTCACTTAAATGAATGAATAATGCATTAGATTTTTGCCCAGTTTTTACAGAGTATTTATGCTGGCTTAGCCTTACTTCTAAGCCTTTGCTGGACTGTCCGAGATAGAATGAGGGACAATCCATACATGGAATTTTATATATTATGTTGTTGCTTTCTCTGGGGCCATTTTTTATTAACATTCTTTTTAGTGTGTTATTATAGGAAAAAACAAGGTTGACATTAAAAGCTTTTAACAATGATTTAATCGTTCCAAATCCGTTAAAATAAGGCAAAATGAGAATGTTCTTAGAATTTTCTTTCTTAGTGTTACTTACATTATGAAACTTTTTGTGGTCTTTAATATAGCAAATATCTAATATATGTGAAGGATAATATAAATCTTTCCGTATTTTTCTTATGTATTCAATTTCTTGATCCAAATATTGAAGACTGACAATACGCAATGCTCGTAAAAACACAGAAGAAAAAATTTATATTTTGATGCTAAGATGGTGGCCTGAATAGAAATGACCAATTTGTTGGTTGGTTTCCTATAAATACTGAATTTACATTGAAATGGTTCTCTATGTATCAAAACATCTAAGAAAGGGAGGCAATTGTCTTTTTCCAATTCTAGAGTAAACTTAATCGATTGTACCTGTTTATTTAATTTAGAGAGTAAATCATTTACATCAATACCAGCAGGCAGAACGGCTAAAATATCATCAACATTATTATACCACTTTACAAGGATAGAATGATTGAAGGACTCGCTGCGATGGGATATTTACGAAAAACTGCATAGGACTACAGATGCCCTAGAAAGGAAACTCGAGAGAAAACTCAAAATCTTATTGATAGCAGTGATTGGACTAATTGTGCACGTCAAGATTGTGTTGCAAACCTATCAAGTAAGCAAGTAAGTGGAAATGTTGTGAGTGCGCTTGGATATGGTTTATCTTTCTTTATAACGAATCGACCTTCTGCTTTAATGATTGCGTCATCCCTAAGTAAATTTGAAAAATATTGTGATCTTCCTCAAAATCATGTTGACATAATTAAAGGTATTGTTTATAGAGCTGCCAATGTTAAGCATGAAAGTAACTTCCCTGCTCACTATAAGAAAAGTTTGACCGATCTTAAAAAGGACAATACTATCCATATTACAAAGGCTGATAAGTCAAATAGTATAGTAATTTTAGATAAAGCTGACTACATATCACGTATGCAAGCCCTACTGGATGATGATGTGACTTATAAAAAATTAACAAAAAATTCCCTTGATCATGTCATAAAAACTTTAATAGCACATGGAAAAAATTCCTTAAAGAAAAAACAGAACTACCAGGCAAATTGTCAGTCAAATTTCGTTCACTGCCTTACCTGTATGGATTAGTCAAAACGCACAAATAAAATAACCCTATGCGGCCTATTGTCAGTCCTGTTGGCTCAATTTCATGTAAACTTTCGAAATATATCACAAAGATCTTGTCCCCGTTACTTGAAACCATCTACGATTCTCATATATATAATTCTCTAGATTTAGTTGATATATTAAACAAAATTACTCTTTGCCCCACTGATAGATTCATTAGCTTTGATATATGTTCTCTTTTTACTAAAGTCCCTATAGACTATTTTAGAATATCTTAGTAATGAACTAACTCAGCATGAATTACCTCTACCTGTAAGTCACATTTCACTCACTGGGTTGTGCATTTGTGATTGTAAGTTTAAATTCAATTGTGAATTTTATCAACAAATATTTGGCATAACAATGGGCAACCCTTTATCACCACTCCTCTCAAACTTGTACATGGAATTTTTGAAAAATGCTATTTACCTAATATCATTTATATTCCTGTAAAATGGTATAGATATGTTAATGATATTTTAGCCGTTCTGCCTGCTGGTAAATAATTGACTCTCTAAATTAAATAAACAGGTACCATCAATTAAGTTTACTCTAGTATTAAAAAAAGACAATTGCCTCCCTATCTTAGATGTTTTGATTCATAGAGAACTATTTCAATGTAAATTCGGTATTTATAGGAATCCCACCAACAACTTAACTTATGTTCATTTCTATTCAGGACACCATCTTAACATCAAAATATCAATTTTTCCTTCTATGTTTTCACGAGCATTGCGTATTGTCAGTCTCCAATATTTGGATCAAGAAATTGAATACATAAGAAAAATACGGAAAGATTTATGTTATCCTTCACATATATTAGATATTTGCTATAATAAAGCCCACAAAAATTTTATAGCGTAAGTAACACTGAGAGAGAAAATTCTAACAACATTCTCAGTTTACCTTATTTTAACGGATTTGAAACCATTAAATCATTGTTAAGAGCCTTTAAGGTCAAACTTGTTTTTTCCTATAATAACACACTAAAAGGAACCTTAATAAAAAAAAATGGCCCCAGGGAAAGCAACAACATAATATATAAATTTCCAAGTGTGGACCGCCCATCCTATTATCTTGGACAGTCGAGCAAGGGCTTAGAAGTAAGATTGAAAAGGCATAAATATCCTGTCAAAACTGGGCAAACATCTAATGCAATATTCATTCATTTAAGTGAAAAGAACCACCGAATGAATTGGATTGGTAGTTCAATAATTGCAAGATCAAAAGATATCTTATCACGAAAGCTTTTAAAATCTGCCATAATGCAACTTACTTCCCATTGTAATTTTAATATTAGTCGTGGCCTGTTTCATTTAGACCCTTGTATTTGTAACATGTTTAAGAATGAGATCAAAGATATAATTACAGACTTAAATACAATTTATTTGCCTTAGATATATTTTCTTTGTATATGTATGTTTAATATGTTTTGTGAATAAGTTTTTGGTTACCAAAGATCTGAATGTGGTCAGCTGTCGCCCTGTATAATCCTTTAATTGTCTTGTCCCTGTGTGTGAGCAGTTGGACTTAATCTTTTTGTTCTTAAATTGTACCCATGTTTATGGTTGTTTGGAAAGGTTACTCATTCTCCAGGTGTGTCGGATTCCAGGTACTAATCTCCTTATAATCCCTATCTGTCATTTATACAACCTTTCCTGTACCCTCAATTTCTCATGTAAGTCAGTTTCTCTGCTAAGTAAAGGACGTTGAGTCGACAGATCTTGCAGAAACTCCGTTGTTTATCTTTCCTTCGTGGCTTATACCTTTACATACACACACACACACACCCACACACAAATATATATATATATATATATATATATATATATATATATATATATATATATATATATATATATATATATATATATATATATATACACACACACACACACTGAAGTAACAACAAACATATGAACACACACACGCACACTCTAAAAGATCAAATCGTTCATTGGAACCTTCCGTTCACATGTTGTGAAAGATGCACTTTCAATTCCCAAATGGAAGGCGGAAATAAAAAAGCATTTTTTTTCTGCTTCCGGAATCCTCCTCCTGTCACCCAGAGATGCAGCATCACATTTTTCCTCTTCATTTTTTCATTGTCCCATTTTGCCCCGTTTCTCTTCATTCTCAGTTATCTACACAAAAAAGTTTTATATATGGAGGGGGTCTGAGTACTCGGGGTGTATCGTCTGGCAAAACCTTTATCCTGAACGTTTTATTCGCTGGGAATTTTATTCATTTGAAGCCTCTTTGTTTGTTACGACTATGATTGTACATAATGCGTGTACTATATTTCGTACGACGAGTAGGCTTCAGCTTCTATATATATATATATATATATATATATATATATATATATATATATATATATATATATATATATATAAAATATGATGTGTGTAGTATATTTCGACAATGAGTAGGCTTCAGATTGTAAATATATATATCTACTTTGCAACTATATATCGTTATTCAACCTTAAGTAAAACAAAAACAAATAAACATGAAAGTAGGTAACTACGTTGACAGAATCCATGAATCTTAATTAACATGAAAGGGAGAGACCCCGTGGATACATATATATATATTATATATATATATATATATATATATATATATATATATATATATATATATACGAATATATATATATATCTATATATATGTATCCACGTGTGATGTCATTGTAATGTAATTGTTGGTGGCAATTAACCAGTTTTTCACGAAAAGTACTGAACAGTGTGTTATTTTTTTCTTCTATTTCCACAAAGATTTTATCTTTTTTTTTGTTTATTATTTATTTATATATATATATATATATATATATATATATATATATATATATATATATATATAATATATATATAATATATAGATATATATATAGATTAGATATAGATATAGATGTAGATATATATATGGATGTCTTTAACTGTGTAAAACATCATAATATGAGACAAAATGCCCATAAAGCACCATTTGCAACGTTGCAACCATATATTTCGAGCACTTCCTTCTGTGATTATTTGTGTGCTGTCAGTAGGAACGTGGCGGATAGGCGCTTCGCGCCTTATCTGCATATTTAAATATCCTTGGCAAGCTCGTTTGTTCTGGCAAGAGGTATTGTTTCGCTGTGCGCGCTAGCTTTGGGGCTCAATTGACAGCATATTTCACACGATAACCAAAACGTACAAGGAATAACTCATTTTAGAGTGGTATGCACGTGCAGTGCTAGTTTGGCGAATGAGCGGAGCTAGCCCAGCCGAGCTAGGCCGATAATTACCAAACGCTTATTCGCCGAGCTTGGCTCTTCAAATAATCACTTCGTTTATTTTTTTAGTCCACAAAATAATAACAAAGTGCGTTCGATCTCAAGACCACATTACAACAAGCATCCCTCGGCAAGAGTAGATCCCTTGACTCTCAGCTTTTTATGACCTTGAAAGCGTCTAGTTCTCTTTCGTTCTTGTCCTCACATTGACCTGAACTAACACATGCAGTTTAATCTATATTTGACTTTTTCTTTAATTCAGAATTCTTGACAAGAACAGACAACGTTCAGCCCCCCCCCCCCCTCCCCTCCTCCCTGGCCCCCACCTCACACATTTATTATATTGAAATCGTTAAATTCTCTTCCTTTCTTGACCCCCCACTGACCTAACCCACCAAACCCTTCTACCCTTCCCAAACACCCCCCACCCAATCGACGGCTCTGAGGCGGCTTTCGCTCTTCCCAAATTGATTGGAGTCGTCCGCCTTTCATTCCTCTTCGTTGTCGTCTCATCTCAGGCTGACCAGATATATATATATATATATATATATATATATATATATATATATATATAGATATATATATATATATATATATATATATCAGATATATTATTATAATGCCCAGGCATCATCTCTTTACTTACTCAAAGTCTGCTGCGAAATGTGCACCAAGCTCGAACGTTCCCAGTCTGAAAATTGATTGGAAGACTTTATGCTCCTAGAAACATAGTGAGAAAAGTGATGGACTCCTATGGAGGCAGGATGCAACCCAGAACCCCACACTATAAATGAATAGGATGACTGAGGTAGAAAATAATAATAATAATAATTAATAATAATAATAATAATAATAATAATAATAATAATAATTATCAAGACCTGAAAACAGAAGCCAGAAGGATATGGGATACGCTAGTGGAAATTGTATTAATTATCATAGGGACACTAAAAGGCACGATCCCCAGATCCCTGGAAAGGAACCTGGAAAACCTAGATGTCGAGGCAGCTCCAGGACTCCTGCAGAAGAGTGTACTACTAGAAAAACAGCTCACATAATGAGGAAAGTGAAGGACTCCTAAGGAGGCAGGATGCAACCCGGAACCCCACACTATAAAAACCACCCAGTCGAATTGGATGACTGAGGTAGAAGAAGAGTAATAATAATAATAATAATAATAATAATAATAATAATAATAATAATAATAATAATAATATAATAATAATAATATAATAATAATAATAATAATAATAATAATAATAATAATAATAATAATAATAATAATAATAATTGTAGCATTTCACAGCTTTAAGTAAACCAAGATTAATTATTCAATTCCATTTGAATTCATTTCTGCACAAAATTAATATTTCGATTTTCCAATTAGACAGGAAATTTGTTTTCTTCCTTCAATTCCTATAAAAAAACTAAAATACTTAACTAAAGTTATCCTTCCTATAGAACTATACTTTTACACCTACTAACTTTCACTTTTTCTTTCTTTCGATATTGACCGACCGCTCCAGCTCCTCCATGTTTTTTTTTTTATCTTTATCTTTATTTTTACTTTTATCTTATCCCCTTTCGTCCTTTTCGAGGAATTCCTTTAATCGTAACGAGTTTCCTGTAGATGGATAAAATAATCTGCTTTTTCCCTTCCACCCCGAGACTTCCTTGATCCGAGATTTCATTTTTCTCTCTCGTCTTGGGTAGGATTTTTAACGTGCCCTCACTCACACGGACTAGCGGATATGCAGACACACACACACACACTATTATATATATATATATATATATATATATATATATATATATATATATATATATATATATATATATATATATATGGATATGTTGTCTTTTCTAGAAAACTTCAATCTTAGGAGGACCAGGACAGCCAGAAGACTTGGTAACACTGCAGACATCATTTTTTTTTCTTAGAATAAAACAGAAGCACATCAGAGCTTTCTGGAATACACGACTTTTCTCATCACGGTCACTTATCTATAGAAGGACATAAACCAGAAATAGAATCAGTAAGAAAGCTATACTGACTGACTAAATCTAAAAGTAATAGCACAGCTATAATTGACAACACTCTAAGATACCCAATAATACAGTGATACAGTGTAAAACAGTTGTCTGCAAATCAAAACTGACCAAAGAGTAATGAATAAGTAATAAGAGATTACGTAAAAACTATAAATCGTCAAATAAAATCACTGAGCAGACAGATACTAGGAGAAAAAAACATGAATATTTTTAAAAATAAGACTAATGATGATTATTACAAAATATTGGAGACCCAAGTACTGTTCATATCGTTGTTCAATGACAACTGGCCGAGTTAGAAGAATGCAAATGAAAGAGGGTGAACTGAGAGAGAGAGAGAGAGAGAGAGAGAGAGAGAGAGAGAGAGAGAGAGAGAGAGAGGATAAAAACAAGAAAACTATGCAATGAACAATGGAACTCACATGGTTTGGCTATTGAGTGTTTGAGTTTACTGTTTGATGTGGAGGAAGTTTAAAAAGGGAAGCGAATGGCTGTTTTTTGTTTGCCGGAGTATTTGAAAACCACTGTATTGTATGTGGTGGTGGCAGGATGTGGCCTGGAGTCTAATGGCACCATTTTCCTTTTTGCTTGATGTGAAGTGGGGAGGCCTCCTGCGATGGCTGACACCTCTATGAGAATCGATGCGCACCTTAAGTAGACGCTTCGTACATCTCACTAAACTTAAACTCCCTCAATTATATTTAGGGTAATTAAACAAACATGTAAACTATGTGGGTACGCACCAACTTCCGATTGTGTATATACATTATGCATATATCTATATGTATGTACTATTAATATATATATATATATATATATATATATATATATATATATATATATATATATATATATATATATATATAATTAAATTGTTATAGCTACAACGCTCTCTAAACTTTTCGAATTTTCCACAGTTGTTGAATAAGTTTGTCACTAAAAGGCCTTAGATCCAAATGCAAAAAATATGAAGGAATTCTGATGTTCGGTAACGCTAAGTGAACCTCCATTTCGAGTAATCAGATCCAAGGTATGGGATTTCTCAGAATGAGGGCTCAATTCCCGTTGCCGGACATCAGTATTCCTTCATATTTCTTGCATTTGGATCTAAGGCTTAGTAGTGGCAAACGTATTCAAATAAGTGTGAAAAATCGAGAAGATTAGATGGCGCTGTGGCTAACACAATATATATGTATGTATACATACATATATATATATATATATATATATATATATATATATATATATATATATATATATATATATATAATATATATATATCATATACATAAAAGGAATGGAGCTCAAAGATAACAGTAATTAATTGTCATTCACAGGCTATATAAATGTTTTAAGAAACTCCTGCATGTAGAAATGTAACAATATAACTTTTTATTTACAATGTTAGAATCCCCCCTTTTTAAAACATTCAATACTTATTCTCATTGTAATAATCTGACCGAAAATTGGGAAATAGCCATCTCAACTCCGGGAACTTGAGATTCTTCCGAAACAGGCGAAGAACGCTGTTGGTTAAACGTTCGACAGCAGATAGGACCTCTGAGATACATTTTTCAAAAGTTCTTCTCTCTCTCTGCCTTTCTTGAGAATCACAGAAACACATTTTTCACACGCCTTAATCTCGCTCCCTCTCTCTCTCTCTTTGGCTTTCTTGTGAATCGCTTCTCGTCCAGCATATCTACAACCAAGTCGATTCGAAACCAATTCAAACTTTAGTCTTTTATCTTCTCTACTATTTTTTTTTATTCCCGGCTTAAAATTCTCGACAAAAATGAGAGAGAAGAAGACGCATTCTTTCGGGAACGACGTCAATAATCCTTCGAAGCAAAAAATAATTGTGGGTTTGGTTATGGAATTTAAATTGGTTGCGCGACATTTATATGATTCTGTTATTTGGTATCATATATTTTCAGATTTTCGTTTCGGGGTTTTCATAGCAATTTCCGGAAGTCGTCGTATCCTGTGAATGGTAGGAACAAATGGCATTCCAATAACTTTACTTTAAAAATGCGCATTAAGACGAATATCAAATCAATACTTAACTCTAATTGACTGGCATAATTGGTTGGAATATAGATGCAACATAGCTCTAAACATATTATTGTTCTTAATTTACTCTCTCTCTCTCTCTCTCTCTCTCTCTCTCTCTCTCTCTCTCTCTCTCTCTCTCTCCAATGACTGTCATTACGCAATCTGGTAACAAGATTATACTAATTTTTATTGCCTTTACCATAAAGCCGCATTCAAGCCAAACTAAAAATCATAAAACTAAATATTCCTCATAAATATATACATAATAAATATAATACATATATACATATATAAATATACATACATACAAATACACGCTCATACATATATATACATATAGTGTGTGTATGTGTGTGCGCGCATAAGTACAAGTGTGATTGAAATGCCTGCATTTCCCAGCTCATTTAATTTCGCGTGGAATACCAACAACCTTTCTAACGAAGAAACAAAGACCTCGCATCCCACAAAACCTACAGCTAACGTAGTTTTCTTGCGCAAGTAAATAATGAACCGGCTGTCCCAAATAATTTAGGAGAGTCATTACCGATAATTACAATGATCGCTGCTATTGTTTTTCTGCGGGAAAGAAATGATAGTAAACATGATGAACAGAGATGTGTCACTGCTGGAGATGAATGCTTCCGGATGAGGGAAAACACAAGTGATGGAGAATAACAAGACAAGAGGAATAGAAACAGATAAGGGCTATTTCTAAAATGAGCATACTGAGATTATATACATATTATATATGTTATATATGATTATATATATATATATATATATATATATATATATATAATATATATATATATATATAGGTATCCCTAGGCTATGTATGTATGTATGTATGTATGTATGTATGTATGTTTGTATATATATTCCAATTTCAATTCAAAATTTATAAATTAATATTTGAGATTACGAATTGATTTGGAAGAATTTAAAAGTAAGCAAGAAACTGCCGTTCTTAAATTAAAGAGAGAGAGAGAGAGAGAGAGAGAGAGAGAGAGAGAGAGAGAGAGAGAGAGAGATTTTGTAATCCCAATTAAACATTTATACATGAATGCTTTTTGGTCACAGATTGACTTGGAAGAGGTAATAAAGACAAGTGACTGTTAAACGAGGGAGAGAGAGAGAGAGAGAACTTACAAACTAACAATTACTCTATCCATCCATGAATATCATACCGATAACACTCAAGTACCCAATCACTTTTAAAAAGGTCAGTAAGAATAATGTGGGCGTTTATCCATCCCTTCTTTGTCCCAAGCACGACAGACGAAAGAGAAAGAAGAAAACTAAGCATGAAGTTAAATAAAAACTTGCTGGAGATTCTTTTACAATGGATTTTTTCTTTCATGGAACGGAGATTAATAGACAGACGATTAGACGAATGAAAGTCATTATTCATTATTTCTATTATTATTATCATTATTATTATATTATTATCATTAATATTAATTATTATTATTATTATTATTATTATTATTATTATTATTATTATTTTATTATTATTATTATTATTATTATCATTAGTATTATTCAGAAGATGATGAACCTTATTCATATGGAACAAAACCACAGGGGTCATATACTTTAAATTCAAGCTTCTAAAGAATATTGACTTAGAAAGTAGCATGAGCAGAGAGAGAGAGAGAGAGAGAGAGAGAGAGAGAGAGAGAGAGAGAGAGAGAGAGAGAGAGAGATCCACTTATTAAAAACAAGAATAAAAAAAAATAAACTCAAAACTATATAAAACTATAAGGAGGACTGTACGTATTGGGGTATCAATATATTGCATCTTCGCTTGAACTGTTGAAGTTCCAGTTGCACGACATCCTCAGGGAGATGTTCCACAGTCCAGCGGTGTGAGGAATAAAGGTCCTCTGGAACTGAGAAGTTCGACAGGGAGGTATATTTACTGCCGCTACTTTTTTTCCCCTTTTTTCTGAGTTTTCTCTTCCACCTTCGACATTTTAAAATCTTCCGTAATCTTCGTTCTACAGTTAAATTGTTCGGATGAAATATATAAGATATATTGGTCAACTTTTGTGTTATCATCTAATTTGTTGACCTTTGTTACCGAACTTATATCTAGTTACCAAAATCAAATTCCGGACAGAACAATCAAATGGGTGCATTAAGGTAGCAAAGAAATACACAACAGATGTATAAAAATAATCAAGTTCATTATAAAACAATCCGACTTATATTTCAATGGCCTTGAAATTAAATAAAAATAGTCACTAAAATATAGATTCATCTTTCTGCTATTTCACTATTGACTGAATTAGTATATTTTCGCGACATTGACGAAACAGAATGAAGTAGGGAGGACGCAAAACAACACAGATGACACAAATAGAAAGACAAGATCATTCGAAACATCAAATAACATAAAATATAAAATGTTTGGGACGTGAAAACTATCATTCGAAGAATCTGAATTCAAGGAGTTTGTTCTTTTTATAAAAAGAGACGAAAATACATATTTTTTCTGGGAAAAAAGATACCTATATCTGCTACGATACCAAAATAAATGAATTTTCTTATTTGGGAACGAAAGCCCTTCAAAAGTAGTGAGATAATTTTGGATGGAAAAGAGGATTCTCGAGAACTAAGCCGCCTGAGAGATTTAGCCAACTATAACAAGCTGAAGAACATTTCTCTTAATATTTCTTTCATCTCAATCTTTTCCGCTTCTCAACAGCACCGAGAGATGCAGGAATATGGAATCCTTCAGAAACTAATAAGACATTCTATACTAGAGAGAATTCGCCTAACTTAATATTCTTCATGCGTTCCGTTACGTTTAACGAAAGGATGTTGTCTCTATCCTTCAGAATTCTTGACTCAAAATGAGAAAGAAATTTGACCATTTAAGTACTAATAAGCTTAATTCTTTGAAGAAAGTTCGTCCTTTAACAAACAATATAACTCGAGAGGGTCATATATGAGAATATGAGGATCCTCTAATAAATATGAGAATATCATTTTTAACATGAACGCAAAAGGAGGTTGAAGCAGAATAATTCCAGCTATATAATTAAAAAGGTATTCTTCAAGTCTTCTCTCTCTCTCTCTCGCTCTCCTCTCTCTCTCTCTCTCTCTCTCTCTCTCTCTCCTCTCTCTCTATTAATATACATATATATATATATATATATATATATCTATATATATATATATATATATATATATATATATATATCATAATATATAATAAATATTTATACATATATTATCTATACATATTTTTCTATTTGTAAATGTCAAATATTTTTCATGCTTTTTAGATTTCTTATGTGCATAAGTGATGTATTCGTATTCATAGTATGTAATTTTCCAGCCTTGAGAATGCATCATGTGATGTGAAACGTTGGCCTAATAAACGATACTTTTGAAAGAAATACCTTTACCTCTTCAGCCTGGATATATATATATATATATATATATATATATATATATATATATATATATATATATATATATATATATATATATATATATATGTAGTATGTATGTATGTGTACGTATGTAAATATATGCACATATATGTAATATATGTATGTATGCATATATATTACATGGAAAAATATTCAGATAAATTGTGTTCAAACTATTTTCTCTTTGAAAGGAACAAACAAAGTTTATGTGAATCAATATTGCTGCTTTCGTTCGTGTGTGGAAACCATACCGATCCAAATTTACTTTGTTTCAATGAGAAGAAAGTTTGGGAATAAGTAATGTGAATATTTCTCTTAGGTAATTTCTCTACGGTAATCACTGAAGACTACGACAGTAACCTTATAACGCAATGTGTTAAGGAAATCGCGCTATTTATCATTGTTTTCACCCATTCATAATCAGCAATAGTTCCATGCTGCGGTCATTGGCAATGTTGGTTAATCGTTTCTTCCCCTTAATTATTGTTGGATTACTATTTCCACTGAGAGGCCTTAGAAACCCCATCTCTAAATCAAATACCCTGAATCTCCCGTGTCAGTTGTGCCATAACCTGAAACATCCTCTGAATATGAAGGAGAAGTATTTGGTCAAAATCTCACCATCAGCCACAAACAACCACATGTTAACATGTGTCACAGTATCTGAAAGCTTGAGATGAAAGAGAATTGGGGAGGAGGATGAGGAGGAGGAATCACCTCATTCTGGTTTTCCTTATCGCTTCCGAGGAAAGATT
>NC_087216.1:63508992-63533992 GCF_015104395.2 Macrobrachium nipponense
TAGGTATCATTTGTTATTACATATAATCTAATGTATCATACGGTATGAATCATGTTTTAGATATATAGTGTTCAAATGAAGTTTCATTATTAAATTTTTCAAAACAATCTTTCTTTATTTTTGCCTATTTTTGCCTTTGATCTCTGAGATAATTTCCTATTATCTTATACCTAATTTTAATATACCCTGTGCATGTTTGCCAGCTTTTACATTGGCGGCGAAATAGTTCGCGGCGAGAAGGTTGGCGGCGAACTGGTTCTGCGGCGAACTGGCATGCGTTGAACTGTCCGCGGCGAACTGTCGCGCGGCAAACTGGCGGCGACGAACTGTCGCGCGGCGAATTGGCGGCGGCGAACTTTCGTAGACCCGGCATCGACACTGCAAAAATAAATAAATAAATATATAAAACAAAATTAAATTAACAATGTCAAAGACAGGTCTTGAATATATTAGAAAAAATTTTTTTAGGAAGTAAATTAATCTCACTTCCCCACGTCTCCTCACCAGCGTGAAACACGTGAAATCCTGTCCAATGGAATTAGTGGACAACAAAAACGAGAGTTTAAAGTGATACGGACGAAATGCGAGAGGAAGTTGCCAGAGTTACGATAACAATGAACCCTACCTCGGAGAAAACACAACTTTCCTTTTTTTATCATTTCTAAAAACAACCGCCCGGAAATTTTGAAACAACCTTTGTGTCTGTTCAGCTCTAAAACCAGCGAAACAACGGAGCCATAATCATCCAAACATTCGCTGGATGAGAGGAACTTTCTCCATAAATACGGATAGGGAAAACTAATTCCCGACCTTTTTTAACTATTTGTGGCTATTAGTAAGGAGTGATTGTACCTGGTCTTCATGTACTTGACCTTTTTATTGAAGAATTTCCATTCATTATCAAATCTGTTTTTAATATTGATATAATTTCTGTCATTGTAGCTCAGATTTTAAAAATGATATTCCAGCATCATAGGATCAGCTTTATCTTTGGTCTTACAAAACAATTGTTTTCCATAAAATCATTCATTAATAAACGAATCAGCCTAGACATACATGAAACATGAAGCTGCAAGCCTTACACCACTGAAATAAATGTGCTTATTTGAAGTTGGTTGGTCCTAACGATATAGAAGGTTCCGGTACTTGGGGTTATAAAAGTTTATGTTAGTTTAACCAGATCACTGAACTGATTAACAGCTCTCCTAGGGCTGGCCTGAAGGATTGTATATTTTTACGTGGCTAGGAACCAATTGGTTACTTAGCAATGGGACCTACAGCGTATGTGGGATTCGAACCACATCGAGAAATGAATTTCTATCATCAGAAATAAATTCCTCTGATTCCTCATTGGCAGAGCGGGGAATCGAACCCAGATCTGGGGCTATAACAGGGCTGTCATTACCTGTGTAGCCGAACTTCTAATGGACTTTGAATCCAGCTCAGGTTTATGTGGGTTACTTCATTCGGGTTCTTTAATTAATCCGGTCACAATAGCCTACTTACTCTACTCAAGGGTTGCCCAGGGGCAAGGGAACACTCGCGGACAAGGTCTGATTATTCTATAATCTGTCCTCTAGGGAGTCAATAATTGTTTATTTTTTTTTTTTTTTTTTTACATGTTCTTGGTGCTTTTGATTTGCTGTCGCAATCGCTCGTTTTAGATTGTCATTTGGGAAATTCTCATTATTTATTACTGCTTCCTTCACATCGCTGACTCTATATTATGAATCTTCCATTATTTATTATATATGAAACGATTATCGTTAGAAGAGAAGTGCATTTTACCCCAAAAGGATGAGATCTTGTTTAAATCAGCACTCCTGATGCAACAGTATCTATTATTTGTGTATGCTGGAAACAGACCTTCTTCAAACATGTTTTATTGAAAATAATAGCAGAATTCACAGAATTGATTTTGTATAAAATTCTTTCAATTCTCCTAATGATTTGTCTTTCTGGCACGCTGGTATTATAAAGCAGCTGTCCAATATTCATCGATGAATATTGGACAGCTGCTTTATAATACCAGCGTGCCAGAAAGACAAATCATTAGAAGAATTGAAAGAATTTTATATAAAATAAATTCTGTGAATTCTACCATTATTTTTAATAAAATATTATTATTAATTATTAGTTATTATTATTATTATTATTATTATTATTATTATTATTATTATTATTATTATTATTATTATTATTATTATTATTTATTAAAAAAACAAATAAAGTAATCATTATCATGATCAATACTACGTTTCTATGGACAAAAAAAAAATGCATAATAATTTCTAGACTTCAAACAATTCCTATCATAATTGAAAGGTTGAAAGAAAATAGGCCATGCAAACTCAGTATATCAGTAAATTACTCGGAATTTTAATTTCTTAAGGAATTAATGGGTGGGGGGAGTTAAAATACATTTCCTGATATCAAAATGTAATTTTAAGATCACAATTGTTCCAGTGTGTTATTCTGCAATGATCAAATCGCAATCTGTGCAAAGCGAGCGCCTTTGTTTTTTGAGGTATTGAATTGTCAGTCTTGCGAAATACATTTACCGTAACTGCAGCTTCTGTTTTCAGAAATGATCAAGAAAACAGAAAGCTGTCTTGATAAGTAGCAATATCGTTTTAACCGAGATTCATGACATTTATAGTCGGCTGAAATGAAATTTCAAAATGCAATGATATTTTGGAGAACGATGTAAACTCTGGGAAATTACATTAATTTTTTTTCTTCAGAAAATGTAGAACTTGCATTATTAATGCAGTCTCAAGGTGCAACAATATTGACCTTAAAAACTCGAAAAAATTATATAAAGCAGAGAAATGAACAATTATAAGCACATAAAGTTTTAGAACATTAGTTAGAAGCGTCGGAGATAACATTTATCTCAGAGAAATAAAGTTACTCAAAGTGACTGATTATACTCTGCAATAACCGATGCAGCCGGAAACATTAATCTCGACGGAAGAACAGAGTCTGTTTTTGTAGCCTCAGATCGTCATAACATCACCGTATTTCCTTCCATTGAAGCGTCGACTACCATGTTGAAATAACAACTGATCGTCGAATATTCAGTGTTTCTTTAATGGACCTAATTCGGATTCCACGACAGGTATAAAGTCCTTCTCAAGAGTAAACACCTTCGGGAATCGATGCAAGGACGATGGCAGCCAATGAGCAGAAGGGGCAAAGGTCATTGCGCATGCGCCCAGTGCAACTAAGGACATGACATGCTCAAGTCACGTGAGACTTCAGTATACTCCATTCTCAGCCTACAGGGACAGAGAGATCATCGGGTGGGAGCGAAAATCATTCAAATAATAACTTAGCTCGGGACCACCACAAAGCAAAGCCACCGACGGTACCACTGAGTTATCACGTCGTTGATAACAATGACCTGAATAAATGATACCTAAGGCATTAAAGGGGACAAACAGAATAGTAATTTCTGGATAAAAGGGACAGTCATCAAAGTAATACCTAGATATACGGGCCAACTCTTTCTCTTTTTCCTCCCCTGCATGTAGTCTGCCTTTTAATTCCCCTGCTCCCCCTGATTGGGCAGCCCTCGTGACCCTGACCGGTCTCTGCTGAACACACGTTGTTCCAGGCGTTCATTTTCCAGACTTTCAAGAAGCCACCACACACACCCAAATCCAGCTGGCCTCCCACCTCTTCGGTCATTTCTTGGGTAGTTGATAGTGAGGAATGGTTGTCCTTGAGAGCTTGTAACCTTTTTAAAATAAATAACTTCATTAGATACCATCCAATTTGAATGAGGTCCTTTTATGTGATACTATATGTACACACACATATATATATATGTTAATTTTTATCATAAGACCGTGATTCATATACAGGCATTAAGCTGCAAATGTCATTCCCTTCGGTTAACATATATGAAAATATATTAATTCCGAGGTAGGAGCGAATTGGATATTAAAGGACATTAGTAGCTCAATGCGCGTGCACACACATTTATATATATATATATATTATATATATTATATATTATATATATATTATTATATATATATATATAATATATTATATATATAGATATATATATATTACCATATACTATATATATATTATATATATATATATTATATATATACTATATATTTTTTAGGTTTTTTTTTTTTTTTTATTTTCCCTGTTGCCTTGTATAATAAGGCGCCCTATGAGGTAATGTTAGACTTGCGATAATCTTACGCTAAGTCGGTTGGTATTGCACTTCCATATTCAATGGAGTGTCTTGGGGTTTGTAGATCACTTACGAAGTCGGTATTATCTTCTTTGTTATGACGACGATGTGTTAAACTCATGATGATTCGGTGATTAGGTGAGGATCTAGTAGAAACCACGAAGTACAAAAATACTTATATTCTCTGAATTTACAGGGTGAAGATCAAGTAGGATTGTACAAGTCTTCTAATGACGATAGCTTGATCGCTTCTGCCAATGATGATGGCTAATTCTATTCTCTCTACATGATGAAGCTTAGGTAAAGAGGTACAGGTCTTCTAATGACGATAGCTAACTCTATTCTGCCTCTACTACCATCTCGGTTACCAGTCATAAAGGAGCAGACAGTAGCTCGAACATATGAACATACATACAGATGACATAGTTACATACAAACACACAATCAATCCTGCAAGCAATCTGGTTGACCTCTTTAGTTTTAGTCTTTTATATATATGGACTAACATTCCATATTTTTATTATGTAAACACTTACATTAGCTCGATCAGCTACCAAAACCAACTACTGAATATTACTCAAGCTTGACTTGCATTTGACTTATAAGAGTGTGATACAGACACTATGTGAAAATAGAAAGTACTTATGAGTAAAAAAAATTCATGGTGTACACAAATGCAGATTCAAGTAATAAAATATTAGACATAACATGCATATGATATTCGTAAATAATAGTGATCACGTGATATATACTGATACAGTTTTTCACTTCATCTCATTAAGATACATATGCTACAGAAAATACTAATGTACTCTGATAATCGCATAGAATGAAGATTAACATGATAAAAATCATATTTTAACTGATAAAAATTTCATATATGAATCGATAAAGTTATTAATGTTTATGCTGATTGATTCATTGATTTTTATGCTAACTGTTATATATCTGATTCATTAATCCATATACTAACTCATATATAACTGCAGTTATTGGTAAGATAAAAGGTAACAGATTGATTATAGGCTACCTGATTGATTTATACATATGTATATGGATTCATATAATTATGATTAATATATGTGCACTTAAAATAGATTCCTATTGCGTACACGCAAAGATATATTTCGATTCTGTTATTTATGATCATTTATATATAGATTCCTAGTGTGTACACGCAAAAAATATATTTCGATTCTGTTATTTATGATCATATATATATAGGATACATGATACTTTATATATATAGGATACATGACCGAGGTTATACTACTTCACATTTAACTAGTGTTCGAACAACTTTTCGTCCATTACACAGTTCCAGACAACCACCTATAGCCAAATGAAATGGCCAATTTCAATTGGTTAAAACAAGGGGAAAATTGCCTGGCGGGGTCCAACGTTCTATTTTGCGCTCATACTTGTTCTCTGCATCCTAAGCCACACGATTACGTTCGCGATGAATAAAATCATCCCCAGCACGAGTCCTTCGCCAGCAAAGTAGAGTTGAATATCCTTCGGGTTGTAATTGTCGGAAGTATGTCCCTTTTGTAGTCGATTTCCGACAGCCGCCGGAGCGTTCCGCATTAAAACGAGATTAACGACGGGATACGGGTGTCGGTCGAAGAAGTCTCCAAGAAATTCCTTTCACATTGTAGGCGGCTGTTACTTGACTGTAGTCGTCCGCTGCGACGAACGATTTTTTGAAGTTGCGATGTGAAACTCTCGTACTGCAGGATACTGTAACCAGGTTCCATTAATCAGCCTGCATGTGAAATTATACTTGTCACAAGGGCAAAGTAAATTCAGACGACATCCAAATACAGGGGGGGAGAAAGCCATTAAGACCAGACTTAACCCACATGAATTCGCTGATATTTTGGAATTCAAAAGAGTCAGCTGTACAAACTTTTTTATCCATGGCATTAATATCCATAATTATAAAAAATAAATAGATATCATTACGAATCTCAAAGAAAATTCGATATTACTGGTAGTAAGTTACTAGACAAAGAAGTGGAAAACGGAGCTATTTGTAAGATTGCCAGGCAACATAAGAGTCAAAGAGAATATTAATCATGATTCTGTATTTCTTTATGCTAACTGAAATTAAGTTGTGATAAAATCTGATCCTATGTGCCCCTAACAAAAGTTTCATATTTAAATTTCTCGCGCGCATCCTCTGAGGTTAATTTTTAAAACTTTATTAATAGGTAGGAGATGCAACGAAAAAACCCACTATGTAAACTAATAATCTATATAAACTTTGTTTTTTTTTTTCAAGAAAATGTGACATTTTCCCATGAATGTGATTTATTTGAATTGTCATAGTCTAATGTCGAAAGTAAATTTTTTCATATACATGACTTGATACTTCTAAATGTCTATGAGGTTCAGAAAAAATTAATTCATTTTTTGTTATAGAAATTCTATTTGCTTATTTTGTTTATTAATTTTAAAACGATTGCAAGTCCTTAACTAAAATTGCATTGCACACACGGATAAGAATAGGTTATGTGGTATGTCATGTGACCTATGAACCACATGTGAAGTTCATGAGCTAAGCATTCCTTTCTCCAGTCAACCTGCTTTGCAAGCGCGAGATGAAGCCTGTGCAAGCAGATATTTGAGGTTAAAGGAATCAATGCTGATACGGCAAACGCGACAGACATCTTCTAGTCATGGCAAACGCGACAGACATCTTCTAGACTGATGACGTCGTCACCAGCTTAAGCGTTACGTTACTTGCTGTAAAAGAAACGACTTAGTATAAATTTTTTTTGTTTTTTGTTTTTTAATAGTCGACCCACACGAAAAGAATGTCTGAAAAAAAAACAGTATCAAAATTGAACAATATATTAGTTTCATGTTGGAAATCTGCATGATAGTAAATAAATGTAGTTATGTTAAATTAAATATTCCTTATTTAAACTAATGAAAAAGGTTTCCATACAAATTCTATATATATTATTAGCCCTGTATAAGATTCATATAGGATTATTCCATAGATAACATTTTCACTTCTAGACTTCCTGACTTTAAAATCTCTTTTATTTTATTTTATTTATTTATTTATTATTATTATTATTTTTTTTCATTGACTACGAATATAAATCACCCACCGGGACAGACATATGTCAGTAGGTTTTGATATGTGTTTGAACTTTTAGCTTATTTGTCATTCTAAAGCGTTTAAGTTAGAGTTCAAATCTTTATGCATATATATTTGGATATTTAATTAACCTATGGTTACGTTTTTGCTTATTGATTTTTATCGTGATTCCTTTTTTATTATAATTTGTAACCCTTCCAACTTCTTACGGAGTGTATTATATTGACTCCACTTGTATCCATATTTATTTTATTTTTTATATTTATTTATTTATATATTTTTTTATATATATTTGATAAATTAATGGTTGGCTTGAATATGTGGAAAAGTGTTCTAGCGGCGTACCGTATAAGGCTATTTGCGGTATCAATTCTATGCAAGATATGAATGATAAAGGTATTTAAAACCGCGAGAACCGCTATAATCCAGTTCGGATCCAATATCACGAGTTGTAACTCTTAGGACATTGACACTTTCTTATTCCATCTCTTATTCTACCAAACCGATTGACTCTGGGCGATAAAATATACTATTGGTTTTCTTAATGGATAGGAATTCACACAACGTGTTAAGGAGATTATTATTGATTTACACCACCCGAGTCACAGATTATTATGTGTTGAATTCCATGTTTACTGATTTAGCACTCATAAATATTCCTAACGCACTCAATTGCAGTGTTTGTTTTTAGTGCTATTAATTCTATATAACGTGTCAAGAAACTATTAACACTAAGAAGTGTTCATTCCCTCTGTCAGACTCGTAATTCTATTAATAATTCTACGTATATTCTTTCAAGGATTGATTTGGCACAGGATAGGCCCCTAAACTGACAGGTGTCTTAGTGTATCCCTTGTTTTCATGACACGTGTTACAATTAGTTATGTGCTTTTTATATCTGTAAGCATTGTAGGCCAGTAAAACAGTGATTTGGCTTTCTGTGACATAATAGGGAACCCTGGATGACGGAATGCAACCAGTTTATGATGATTGGTATGAAAGAGATTATTACTAATACCTGGTCGTTAGTCATCTGCTGTGTTCTTCGGGTTTTCTTCGTCACGGACCTACATATAATATTACATTTAATTACATAATTCTGATACACATACTTTAAATATACTTTTGCTTTAGGGTTTCTGCTCGAAGTGTTTATTGGTTTGCTTAGCCGCTGACCCTGTTTCCGTTCAAAGTGTTTATTGTTTGGTGTTTATTGTTTTGCTTATCGCTGTTGACACTTGCTTTGTTCAGTTTGTAACAGTTCTGCGCTCCGACCCAGATATTCAATGCTCGCGATCTCTTGGGTTAAGGAATTTTCTTGTTTAGATACGGTTTTAACAATAGGCACGGATGTTTTATATATATATATATATATATATATATATATATATATATATATATATATATATATATATATATATATATATATATATATATTTTTTTTTTTTTAGTTCAATTAATGGTTCCTTGCAGTATGGTGCGGGAGTTGAGGGATAAATGCGTCAGCTATGATAATTGCTCTTTCCCAGGTAGATATCTTATCCTGGCTCCAAAGACCTGAATGATCATTTGTCACTGCGTTCCTTTTGACTGTGATTAAAAGCCTTTGCCAAAACTCGGGTAAAGGACTCATGTTCAGTAAGACTATCAGGATAGCCATAGATTATGAACTTAAAATGTACTAGTGAGTTAAAGATACCTAGCCCTTCCTTGCCTATTACTGCATATTTACTTTCAGAGGGCTTTAGTTTACGTGAATAAAAAGCTATAGGAAAGAACTGTTTATCATATTACTGAAGTAGTATCCCTCTTACCCCTTGGTCTGAGGCGTCTGTTGCAATAAAAAAAAAATTCCTTATTTAAATAAGGGATTTTTAAGTTAGGTGAGCTGCATTATTCCGCTTTTAAGATATCGAACGCCTGTTGATGCTTTTTAGACCATAATAAATCTACGCTCTTCTTCGTAAGATCTGTTAAAGGAGCTGTCATGATTGAAGAGTTACATATTTACATACGATTGTAATACCCACTACAGCGCCAAAGTGCTGTATCCCCCTTTTACGTTAATAGGTACCGGAAAGTTATGAATAGCCGACACCTTACCATGGACTACTTTAAGACCTTGACTAGACACATAAAACCTAGATAAACATGTTCGGTTTTTTAAAAACTCACATTTAGATATTTTACTCTGAGATTATTTGTCTTTGTCTCTGTAGCACTAGCTCTAGTTTATGTGAATGTACTTCTAAGGTATTAGAAAAGATTACAAGATCATCCATATAGGCATGTAGGTTATCCCTTAAAGTCTCGAAACACTATATTGTAATTGGGGCGCAACGTAAGACGGAGGCATCTTAAAACATTGATAATGTCCCTGAGTGTGTTGAAAACGGTGTATGAGGTACAATCACTTAGGTAATGGTATCTGGTAAAAGCTTTTAAGTAAGTCCAAGCTGGTGAAAAATTTATTCTAACCTAACAGAGATAAGATGTCGTCGGTACATGGCACTGGAAACTATCGGGAGTCGTTTCCTTGTTTAAGCGACAGAATCTACGCAGATACGCCAAGTCCGATCTTTTATGGCATGACGTTTGAAGGAAAAATTATATGGGCTTATTTGATTTCCTAATTGACTCCTATTACTAACATTTTTCAACTTCGTCATTTATCTCTATTTTGAAATTTCATTGGGTTCTACACGAAGGTACGTATATAGCTTTATGTTTGTCCTTAGACCGTATTTTGTTTTTTCAATGCCATCCGTTTTTCTCCCAGAGATCACTCGCTAGTGGAGAAACTTCCTAGTATTCAGGTAAAATATAAAAAAATTTCTGCTGAATCACCTCTGCTTGAATGACTTTACGGATATCACTTTAGATAGATTATCAGAGAGATTCATCTACGACTGTTGGGCGGGATTAAAAATAGCACATAAAAAATGCGATATTTATATCTTCCATATCCACAATATGTATACGTTGTGGATCACTAGATTTAACTTGTTGCTGCTAGTCAACCATGTCTAGGGCTTTGTTCGCGGAAATCGTTATATTTCAGTGTCGGGAATGGATTAAAATTTCATTCCCCAGCAAAGTCTTTTTACACGCACTAAGACATTCGAGGGTGCATGCTTCTCGAGATTTTGCGTGCAAACTGCGACTGCGGTTGTGGGAGAATTCTGCTGGGTCATTTGAACAATGTTACGATTTATGTGACAAATGTATAGTTCCTCTATATAAGTTATTATTTGATTAACTGTCTCTTTTTTGTTCAAACGGATTTAATATGTTTGAAGGTTATAGAATTTTCCTTTGATAAACAGCGCCTTATTTTGCAGGAGGTACTATAATATTTAGTATACCCCTAGATGTATCTTACAATTACACTAGATACAGATCATGTTTTTTATAACTATAGAGGTATCTGTAAGCGCTCGCTTATCCGGACTTTTCTCATTAGGGAAGTTCGAACAACAGACTGGATGAGTCCGTAAAACAACGGATATTACGTCTTGTACTAAAGGAATAAAACAAGATATTCTAATTTTTACGTCGCGTAACAGTCTGGCTTAATCCACCACTACTTAGAATACTTATTGTATTAAAATTACTAGAACCTGCTCTTATTACTTGATCCGGTCGTGATATTCATAGAAAAAATTCCTTTTAATTCAAAAAGGTTGGCATGTATGATCCAACATCGCCTTCCCCCACTCTGCTAGAGTCGCTTATTGTGTGGAATTTGCTTTGCTTTGAAAACTCGGCAGATATAACTGACCTTGACCGCTTGACTGGATGACACAATACCCAAGTGCTTAAGCACAGATTTGTTTGTTCTGAAAGGGCTACTGTTTACCTATTTCTTTTTGTAATAATTAGGATCCTTCTCTTTATTACCATCGACAACGTATTGTATGTTTTTTAGCATTATGTTGCTGCTAGTTATGTATAAAACAACGAACATATGAATGACGAACTATAAAGAATTGAGCGATTACTATTAAAATAGTTATCTCTACTGCTTATCGTGTACTTGCTGTTGTTTACTTCATTCTTTGCTAAAATTTGAATAGTGAGGGATCCTGGTCAGCGCATTTAGCCTAATGAAAGTTTTTTACAGACATGTTATTCCTTGCAATCCAGCCATATTTTTAAAGTTAAGTTGAGTCATTGAGGCTCAAAAAACTCAAGGCTAAAACATGCGATCGGGACTTGCAAAGGAGCATTTATTGTCATGACCCGAAATAGTGTTACCTCTAATTTATCTAGATTTGTACGGGTGTTCCACTTGTTTTTTGTGTGTTTTCTAATCACTAACGGTGCCTACGACCCTATCCATGCATCTGTCTAAATACAGACGTCCACTGCGTAAACGCATATTCACTGTTTAATATGATTTGCTACGTAAGGGATTAATAATCACCCAAAAGGATAAAATTAACATAGTATATGATTATGATATTTCAGTAGAACTTCTGGAAACAGACACTCAAAGATAAAAACTCGCAGTAGCGAAATCTCAATGATGTAGGATAATTTCTTAAAAAAATAAGATTAAGAATGTCTCGTAACTTCAGCCACAGGAATAACGAAATTCGACCTGCAAAGGAAACACTCAAAGTTACTCCAAATGAATAAAAAATTGTACTTAGCTTGCTTTTGTGGGAAGTCACGGTGTTCCGATAACGACACTTGGACACGGCCTTGTCCTCCTTCTCTATTTAGCGGATGACCTGGTTTTTTTTTGGCTTAGTTTCCCCCAAGTGCGCGATGTTTGGATGATTCGATCCCTTGTAGATCCTTGTAGACGCGTTCGGTTTGTTTCTTGAAGTGCCGGAAACGCTCAATAACGATGTTTTCTTGAATGATTCTAATGAGAGACGAAGCTTGCGTTGCCGTAGGAAAAAGACATAGTCGTGTTTTTTTGAAGAGTTATTCACTAAACGATGATACTAAGTTGCTTGAAGAATCTGTTGCTTTCGTCGTCGTTGAAGAGTTCTTGTTTTCTGAAGTCGCTCACTAAACGATGATAATAAGTTGCTTGAAGAATCTCTTGTTTTCGTCGTCGTTGACTTCTGATGCGAAACATGTTCCTTATTCTGGTTTTTCTTCGGAGAAGTTGTAGAGTTCTTCTGGTCTGCTGCCACCACTTTTAGGGCTGTTGCCTTGTATAATAAGGCGCCCTATGAGGTAATGTTAGACTTGCGATAATCTTACGCTAAGTCGTTGGTATTGCACTTCCATATTCAATGGAGTGTCTTGGGGTTTGTAGATCACTTACGAAGTCGGTATTATCTTCTTTGTTATGACGACGATGTGTTAAACTCATGATGATTCGGTGATTAGGTGAGGATCTAGTAGAAAACCACGAAGTACAAAAATACTTATATTCTCTGAATTTACATGGTGAAGATCAAGTAGGATTGTACAAGTCTTCTAATGACGATAGCTTGATCGCTTCTGCCAATGATGATGGCTAATTCTATTCTCTCTACACGATAAAGCTTAGGTAAAGAGGTACAGGTCTTCTAATGACGATAGCTAACTCTATTATGCCTCTACTACCATCTCGGTTACCAGTCATAAAGGAGCAGACAGTAGCTCGAACATATGAACATACATACAGATGACATAGTTACATACGAACACACAATCAGATGACATAGTTACTAATCACGTAGGCCGCTTGAGCTATAGGTCAGGGTGTTTGTCTCAAGCAGGAAGCTTGGACTAAAGTTTATAAACAATTGAATGACTACTGGTGACGGCATGTCAAACTTAGCCTACATACTTATTGTATACGTCATCTTTAGCGTCTCTAGTCTGATCACATTCCTGCAAGCAAATCTGGTTGAACCTCCTTTTAGTTTTAGTCTTTTATATATATGGACTAACATTCCATATTTTTATTATGTAAACACTTACATATTTATATATTATATATATATATATTATATATATTATATTATATAGTATATATAATATAATATATATTATTATAAAATAAATTAAAGTTATATATATACATTATATATATATAATATATATATATATCTCTTTTTATAATATATATTATATTAATATATATACATATATTTATTATATATATATATACTATTTAGTTATATATATACTATATATTTATATATATATATATATATATATAATATATATATATTAGTTATTATATTATTACTATATATTATATATAATATATAATATATATATATATATAATTATTATATAAAAGAATTAATATTACTTATATATATCTATATATATATATATATATATATATATAAGATTATATATATTATATTATATAATATAATATTATTATCTATATATATTATATATATATCGTATGATATATATATATATTATATATATTATTATATTATATAGATTATATTATCTGGATCTAATATATATATAATATATATAGAATATATATTATATATATATAATATATATATTATATATATAATAATAGATCTATGATATATATATATTACTAATTTCTAAACCTTCAAGCATGGCCCTTGTGTTGTAGAAACATTTGAAATACTTTTAAATAAGAATATTTACAGAATATTACTACTTCCTCTATAGAAAAGAATTCCAACACTTAAGAGGTTCCATTCGTAACCACGACACTGACTGGAAAAGATTAATGTTTCATTTGCCTAGATAAAACAAAAAATGTAATTGAATCAGTTTGATTTCGTGCGTGAATTAAGTGCGGTGTGAATTCGGGACCTAAATTAGTATGACAGTCAGTAGGATATCTTCATAGTTTCCTGATATTCCCGAAATTCAATATGTAAAGAATAAAGGGAAAGGGGGCAAAATTATTATGCATTTAACTTATGTCCAGATCTCATTATAACTCGATAATGTAAAATATCCTCTTGAAAATCCCGATATTAGTAATTTTCAAGTTAACTTACTTATGAACTGGAATCAGTTAACTTTAAACAACTTGTAGAAAAAGAATGGTTGAACGAGAGACCCAACAAACCCAACAGATGATCCGAAGTTGCTGGATGAACCCGGATGATCACTGAGTCTGTTCCCCTGATGTGCCTTTGTTACCCCAGAAGGAGGCTGTTACCAAAACTGGAAAACAAAAGGTGGTTCCCGCCAATATTATGGTGTGCACATGATAGCAAAGATGAGAGAGAGAGAGAGAGAGAGAGAGAGACCCACGTGTATAGAATCCAATTTTCCGGAGACGCAAATCTCTCATTAGCTAACGATTGGGATCATGTTTGGATCGAGATCAAAGTCTGTTTATGCTGTCTTGAGAGTGTTGCCGCTTAGGCGAGAATAATAATATTAAAGACGATATTATTCGACTGATAACGTCCTTGTGATAGAAATGATTCGCATTCATGAAACAGAGCCGAGAAGGAGATAGTGACCTTTGGCTGAAAGGAAATGCATTTTTTATGTAATTACCTTGTATTTAGCGGTCCGAGTGAGGACCTGGGATGTGGGTTTGCCTTCTTGTACAGAACTTGGTGTTCATATCATCCACGAGTGTTTTGCTAGTTATCTTTGCCATTCCTTTTATGACTATTATATAAGCTATGATTATTCCGCTCGTATGTTGGTTTTGTTAAAGATTTAGGAATGTCATATTAAGCTTACCTTGATAATATTCCTTAATACTACAGTTTTATTATATAATCTACGATTATTTTGCTTCTATGTTGGTTTTATCAATGATATTTGAGCTCATAATATAAAGCTTACCTTCTAAGGTCAATATGGAAAATACTGAAATAGAGCAGAAAAAAAGCGTAGAGGTGAAACCTATTTACTTTTTCAAAAACAATCTGGATCTTATGAATATAAGTAAACATCACATTAGAATAAAAAACCTATAGTGCATGTTTCCATAGGTAACTGCTGTTAGCTTCAGCTGGTAGGCGTTAATTTCAGCGTCCTATTGATAGGTAGCTAGATAGACAAAGAGTCAAGCAATGAAGATATTAAGTAATAGTTATAAGTAACCTTTAAGAGGCCCGAGTTGTATGTCATAATGTGATACATCTCAGCACAAGTAATAAAAAAATACTTTTTCGAACGATTAATGTGATGAATAAGCTCATTGGCATGACATCACAAAGCAATATATTAAGTAGATTATTAAATTTGGATGTATGTTAATAATTATGAACTAAGTCCGAAATTAAAACGGTTAATTGCATATCTGGAATATAAATGATAATCAAAAGTTCTACAATTCACTTACTTTTTGCGAAATATACCGTCCGGGAATAACTAAAGGTAATCTCAACTGACCCTGATCCATGACGAGCAAGACGAGAGAGAAAGTGAGAGAGAAGAGAATCGAGAGACGCGAGAGAGAAGAGAGAGACGAGAGAGAGAGAGAGAGAGAGAGAGAGAGTTCTAGGGGCAAATGAATAGATTATAGTCAGCATTAAGTCATGAGGGGAGATCAGTCCATTCGAAATGAGCCTGATTGAACGGATTCCTGTCCAGGCATCCTCCAGGGAGACAACCGGAATCCTATATAGTTTTAGTCGATGGAGTTTATCAAGGATCGGATGAATTAGCATACATCTGTCTCATCTGCATTTCAATGCGCCTTCTGTTTGTCTCATGTGAAATGGATATGAATAATGCAACGCCACACTGCACATATCTTGGAAATAGTCTCTGAAAGTGTATCAAAGTATTCCAGATTTATATTATATTTACTCTGTTATGCCTCTTCTTCCTTTCTGTTCTAGAAGTCATACGCTGTTTTGGGCTGTGGACATATATACACACATACATACATACATACATATATATATATATATATATATATATATATATATATATATATATATATATATATATATATATACATACATACATACATGTATATCTATATACATACATACATACATATACACAAATATATATATGTATAAATATATATATATATATATATATATATATATATATATATATATATATATATATATATAGATATATATATATATATATATATAACCTAGCCACGTGGGGGGACAACCAAGTCCTTATGGGTGACGGTCCCAAGCCCGGATAAATAGGGAGGGTTGGTGTCAGGAAGGGCATCCGGCTGTAAAAATCTGTGCCAAAACCAAAAATGGAATGAGCCGAAATATGGAAAGAGGTAATACTAGGGCGTACTCCGTAAACGACGCACAGAGACATCGCCCTAACTCTGTGGTAAGGCGAGGGCTACTGCATCAGGAGCGGGTGCAGCTAAAGAAGCGAGCTCACATTGGGTTCAGAGTATGTCAGCTAAATGTTGGGTCCATGACTGGGAGAGGTAGAGAATTGGCTGACTTGATGAGAGAAAAGAAAGAGAGTTTGTGTGTGTGCGAAGAAACGCGGTGGAAAGGAAATAAAGCTAAAGAGTTGGGAGATGGATATAAGCTATATTATAGTGGAGCAAATAAACAAGGTAGAAATGGAGTTGGCATAGTACTGTCTAGTGAACTAAAGAACTCGGTAATAGAATGGCATAGAAAGAATGACCGTATCATCAGATTGAAGATATGTTATGGAGGAGAGATTCTGAATATTATAAGCGCATATGCACCACAAGTTGGTTGCACCCCAGAAAGAAGAGAAGGGAAAATTTCTGGAGAGACATGGATGGAATAATGCAAGAACTGGAAGAGCATGAGAGGGTGATAGTTGGGGCAGATTTAGAATGGCCATGTCGGAAGTGAAAATGAGGCGATTGGGCGGGTGCATGGGGGCCATGGAATTGGGGAGAGAAACCCAGAAGGAGAGAGTGTAGTGGACTTTGCTGTGTCATTCGACATGGCAATAGTAAACACATTCGTTTGAGAAGAAAAGGAAACACCTAATAACATATAGGAGTGGGGGAAAGATTCTCCCAGATAGATTATTTCTTGTATAAAAGGATATAACTGGTGGAGGTCAAGAACTGCAAAGTTATTCCAGGCGACCATGTAGCCCCCCAACACAGGCTGCTATGTATGGACCTGAAGTTGAAAAGGGAAAGAAAAACCAAAGCTAAAGGGATAAGGAAAATTACAAAAATGGTACGAATTACAGAAGGAAGGGGATAAGAAGAGAGAGTTTAAGAGGAGGGTTTTGGAGGATATTGATAGGGATAGAATGAGTGTTCAAGAATGGTGGGCACGAAATGCAGCAGTAATAAAAGAAGGCATGGAAAGGAGCTGCTAGGAGAGACATCTGGTATCATATGGGAGAAAAGGAGAGTTGGTGGTGGGATGAAGACATTGAGAAAGTAGTAAAAGATAAGAAGGAGGCAAAGAAAAGATGGGAAGAGTCACAGTCAGTGGAAGACAGAAATAGGTACAGAGAGAAAAACAAGGTGGTGTGAAAAAGGTGGTAGCCCAAGCTAAATCAAAGTCGTATGATGATGTGTATAATGAGCTGGGGACAAAGGAAGGATTAAAGAAGATGATCAAGCTATCAAAGGCTAGAAATAAGAGCACAAAAGATATAACACATATCAAACAAAATCAAGGATCAAGAGGGTGTAGTGCTAGAAAAGGAGGAAGACATTGTGAAGAGATGGAAAGAATATTTCGAACAGTTGTTAAATGAAGAAAATAATAGACTAATAAGAGAGGATGGGCAAGTGAACATTGGCATGGTAATGAGGTTTTTCTAGGCAAGAGGTACTAAATGCACTGAAGAAGATGAAGAATGGGAAGGCAACCGGACCAGACATGATCCCGGTGGAGGCATGGAAAGCATTAGGAGATGAAGGAGTGGATATACTGTACAATCTTATGATAAAGATCCTTGAACAGGAAAAGATACCAAATGAGTGGCGTGGGAGTATATTGATCCCAATTTTTAAAGGGAAAGGCGATGTCCAAGAGTGTGGTAATTATAGGGGCATTAAATTGATGTCCCACACTTTGAAGATACTGGAAAGGATGATAGATGCTAGACTGAGAGAAGAAGTACAAATAGGTAAGGAGCAGATGGGATTTATGAAGGGAAGGGAACAACAGATGGTATATTTTGTCTGAGGCAAATAATGGAGAAATTCGGGGAAAGACAAAGGGACCTAACATATGGTATTCATTGACCTTGAAAAGGCTTATGACCGAGTCCCCCGAGACAATAGGTATGGAAGAGCCTGAGGGAGAAGATGGTGCCAGAGAAGTATGTGCGATTGATACAAGAGATGTACCGGAATGTATTTACCAGAGTGAGGAGCAGTGTTGGGGAGACAGAAGGTTTTGAGGTGAGAGTAGGATTACACCAGGGGTCGGCTCTGAGCCCATTTATCTTTAACATAGTGATGGATGTTATAATAGAGGAAGTAAGGGAGACAGTACCATGGAACATATTGTATGCGGATGATATTGTTCTGTGTGCAGAGAGCAGGGAAGATCTGGAAGTGAAATTTGAAAGATGGAGACAAGTACTGGAGGACAGAGGAATGAGAATAAGTAGATCCAAGACAGAATATATGTGTACCACCACTGAGGAGGATGATAGAGAAAGTATTCAGCTTGGTGGAGAGCAAATAAGGAGAGTTGATAAGTTTTAGTATTTGGGATCTTTTGTTAACGCTGGAGGAAGTATGAAAGAAGAAGTAAAACATCGGGTACAGGCAGGCTGGAACAACTGGAGAGCGGCCTCGGGAGTTCTTTGTGACAAAAGAGTGCCGCTTAGGTTAAAAGGAAAATTTCACAAGACGGTGGTAAGAACAGCAATGCTGTATGGTACGGAAACAGCAAGCATGAGAAAAGCAGAGCAGAAGAAGATGGATGTGGCAGAAATGGAATGTCTTAGGTGGATGTCTGGGGTAACAAGAGTGGATAGGATCAGAAATGACTACATAAGGGGGTCAACTAAGGTGGTGGAAGTATCAAAGAAAGTGCAGGAGGGGAGGCTGAGATAGTATGGACACCTGTTGAGGAGAGATGAGGACCACGCTGGGAGACATACTATGGGGGTGGAGGTGCATGGAAGAAGAAAAAGAGGGAGACCAAGAAAGAGATGGAAGGACTGTGTGAGAGGAGACTTACATGAGAAGGGAATTGATGAGGCAGAAGCACAAGATAGAAATAGATGGAAACGGCTCATCCGAAACGGGGAACAAGCTGGGAAGAAGAAGATATTATATATATATATATATATATATATATATATATATATATATATATATATATATATATATATATATATATATATATATATATATATATATATATATACTATATATATATATATATATATATATATATATAATATGGGTACATAATTACTTGAAGTATTAAGTATTAAGTGATTAAGTATTAATTTATTCCTGCAAACAATATATGCACTGATTTATGCAATAGAATGTTATTGTTTTTTTTTTGTAATGTTTATTTCACTAATTTTTGCAAACCCATGAAGCTGGTAAAATCTTATATGCAGAATTGAATCCTTGAAAATGTAAAAAGAGAATAAGTGTTATGTCTAATTATTATGGAGAGACAGAAAGAGAGAGACCTGAGTTCTGTAGCAGAACAAATATACAGACTGTAACCATAAACTCTTCATGACCTTGTATCATTACAAAGGTCCTGAACATAAATCAACCATGAATCATGGATGAATGTAACTCTATAGATAAACGTTATGTATAGCAGCGTAGAATTTAAAGTTAAGTAACCTGTAACTATTACTAAATAACGACCTTATTCATGATTCACAAACTCTGAATGTCCAAAGGCTCATTACCTTAATGATGCACAAATTGCAATTTCCTCCTCAGCCATTCCGTTTGATCCCTCTGTAAATAGTTACATTAAAGTATTATTGGAGAACATATATACATGTATAAATTATATAATTGTAAGTGTCATAACAACAAATATTCTGCCAAGACGGTCCATTGACGCAATCTTAAATGCAAGTGTAATGTATTCTCTCTCTCTCTCTCTCTCTCTCGTCTCTCTCTCCTCTCTCTCTCTCTCTCTCTCAGTGCGGAGCAGAGAATTATGCGCTTAGATGTCAGTCACCTGTTGTGCCGCCATACTAGTGTGGAGAGAGAGAGAGAGAGAGAGAGAGAGAGAGAGAGAGAGAGAGAGAGAGAGAGAGAGAACGCTCGATGTGAGAGTCCAATGCACCGCCAAAATGAACACCATCCAAACAGGACGACCTCGACGAAGAAAATCCTCCCAAGCAACCTCGGTTGTTTACCCTCTTTTCAGGTGCATGATTGATTGACTTGTGCCTCTTAAAACTGGCGTAACAATATCACCTCCATGCCAACATAATTCGTCTAGTATGTGTTGATGAACTGGCGTAACCTATTTTTTTTTTTTTTTTTTTTTTTTTTTTACCACCCAAAGTGACTGATTTTAATACTGTGCAACAGATCAAAACTTCAGCCAACTGTGCTGCCACATTTTCAAACAGAAGTCCTCAAAAGATGTTTGGTTTATAGAATTGAGGTCAAAGGCCAATTGCTTGGACCTATGAGGTCATTCAGCGCTGGAAGGTGAATAGACAGTAGGAAGGTTTGAAAGGAAACCTAGGAGCTGCACTATGAATCAACTGTTAGAGAGGGTGGAAAGTCAGATGGAAGAAAGATATTATGAACGGAAGTACTGAAAAGAATGAAAGATGTTGCAGCTAGGGGCCGAAGGGACGCTGCAAAGAACCTGATGTAGTTCCTACGGTGCACTACGTAAGGTGCACTGACGGCACTACACCTCTACGGGGCTAAAAAGATCAGTTAATAAGAAACGGAATAATATCGAAATCTTAGAAGCCCATTTCTCAGAAAGGGGAAAAATGGCTTACGCCCATTTCGTCAAATTAGGGACGAATTGATTTGAGAGAGAGAGAGAGAGAGAGAGAGAGAGAGAGAGAGAGAGAGAGAGAATCAGCTTATTCATACTGCATGGCGGCGGTAGTGGCCTTGATGACCCGAGAGGTGGAGTTCGCCATGAGTGGAAATCCTGCAGTTCTCGATTTGCATGAAATGGCTGAAGAAGCTGCTGTTGGTTCCTGCCACTGAAAAGGATCTGACTTCTGCTGATTGTTTGTGACGTCAGACGTTGTCTGTGCAGATTAGACAGCGCTGGATTTCAATCTGTTGCTCAGTGAAGCACTTTATTTATTGCTCGCGGAGGCTTTGAATGTCACGAATCAAGGATGTTTTGTGTTTGAAGCTCTTCTAATAAAGAGAGACGTTGAAAAAAGAAAATATTGAACTTTTCATAAAGTTATAAATCTATTTGCATTAAAAATAACTATCTAAAAAAATCATTCACAAGGGTTAAATACAAAACAAACCAAATAACGGAATAAAAATGAAATATATATTATATATATATATATATATATATATATATATATATATATATATATATATATATATATATATATATATATATATATATATATATATATATATATATATATATATATATATATATATATATATATATTTTTTATATATATATAATTATACGTAAGCATATATATGAGCAGTAATAATAATAATAATAATAATAATAATAATAATAATAATAATAATAATAGCACGATCCCAAGATCCCTGAAAAGGAATCTAGAAAAACTAGAGGCTGAAGTAGCTCCAGGACTCATGCAGAAGAGTGTGATCCTAGAAACGGCACACATAGTAAGAAAAGTGATGGACTCCTAAGGAGGCAGGATGCAACCCGGAACCCCACACTATAAATACCACCCAGTCGAATTGGAGGACTGTGATAGAGCAAAAAAAAAAAAAATAATAATAATAATAATATAATAAAGGGCAAAGGGAGGACATTAATGTTTTCTGTCAAAACAAAAAGCCGGAAAGTCCTGCTCCTATTAAACAGAAAATGGCAAAAACACATAATAATTGAAGACGATGTTTACTTGGGGACGAACTGTCACATCTTCCTTTACTTTGTGTCTCACGGAATCGATCAGCCGGGGAGGCATCAAGTAGATATGCTCTTTGAGATTAATCTACATCTGTTCAAACGTTGTCACTTCTCTAGGAATCACACACACACACACACCACACACACAAAGTAAATGGGCAGTACATCTCTCATACCAATAATGATGATAACGGTAAAAATAATGATAATAAATTTCACCCCACCCCTTTATAACCTTCATTATACTTAATCATTTGCTCCAGCCATCATCATAATCATCCCAGATAACATTTGGCATAAGAAGGTCACCTCCTTTGAAGAAGCTGAATCATAACAGGAAATGAAAGTATTCCAATTAAAAATTTAATGTTAGGAATAAAAAAATAAAAGACTAATAAATAAAAGAAATATAGGAATATATACTCTACTGTAAAGTAAATAAAGACAGTGTAAACAAATTATCAGATATTCTTATTCATTTCAATGATTAAGACAGTAAGCAAAATAAATAAAGAACGCTATTTTTTGATCCGGCAAAAGTAAAAAAAATAAAAGGGTTAAAGTTAGAGCAGCAGAAAGAAAGATATTGCAAGAAAACCCTGGAATCTGGACAGCGAAAAGAAAGGATACAAAGGGATAGATAAAAATCCGGATAAAGGAGACTGGAAAGGGAAGCACATGATAACTCCTCCTCTGTTGCCTTTTGGGTGATGTCCGGAAAATCCTTACCATTCAGGCAACGGGACTTCTCTTCAGATTTCTTCTAAGAAGAAGAGGGTGAGAAGAAAGACGGATAAATGTCGGGAAAGACTTCAAAAAATACTTGATGGTTGGAAGCAAAATATATATTTAACAGTATTTTAGGAAACCGACAGAAATGACTATATTTCATGTGATAGTTTGGTAAAGGTGGAATTTCATCCGAGGCTTCAAGTTGTCTAAAAGTCTTTTTCCAAGACTAAGAGTTTGAAAGGACTTCTAATTAATCGAATGGCAGCTAGACTTAGATTTCGAAAACTATTAACAAAACCAGATCAACAGATATAACCATATACTCTTTACCTCAATAGAGGACACATTTATTAACGGATAGCTTTAGATAATTCCTCGTCGAGAGCAAAGGATATACTAAACAATATCAAGAGAAAGATTCATAATACAATGACTTCTACACAATTATTAATTATCTTCTCCTTCTTCATCTTCTTCTTCTTCTTCTTCTTCTTCTTCTTCTTCTTTCCCATCGTAATCCCTACATTAAGGGGTCGGTTGTCTGATGCACCTTCTCCTCCACTGCCTTCTATCAAAGGCATCATCCTCCACCAAACCTTTTCTCTTCGTATCTTCCTTCACTTTATCTTGCCATCTCATTCTCTGCCTTACTCTGATCTTCTTCCTCTAATAGGTTCCTCCCAAGCCCTCTTGAATATTTAGCTGACATAGATATTAATGAAGCTGATATTGTGCAGGCTATTAATGAAATTAAAAATGGAGCTGCTGCAGGGCCTGATGGAATTCCTGCTATTTTGTTAAAGAAAGTAGTTTATTCTATCGCAAAGCCACTTGCAATATTATTAAGACAAAGTGTAGATACAGGCAAGATTTATGATGAGCACAAATTAGCATATATTACCCCTACTTTCAAAAGTGGATCAAGACTAGAGGCAAGTAATTATAGGCCTGTGAGTCTAACATCACATATTATGAAAGTGTATGAAAGGGTAATGAAGAAAAATATTATGAAACATTTAATAAAAAATAATTTGTTTAATAAAGGACAACATGGTTTCGTACCCGGAAAAAGTACACAAACCCAACTGTTAGTCCACCGTGAGAACATATTCAAAAATATGAAAAGCGGAAATGAAACAGATGTGGTTTATTTAGACTTTGCAAAAGCTTTTGATAAAGTAGACCATAATATATTAGCGAAGAAAATTAGAAAACACAATATCGTGGATAAAGTAGGAAGATGGTTAAAAGAATTTTTACACAACAGAAAACAGATAGTTATTGCAAACGACGAGAAAACGGATGAAGTCAAGGTAATATCCGGTGTGCCGCAAGGTACGTGTTAGCTGCAATACTGTTTGTTATTATGATTGAAAGACATAGACAATAATGTGAAGGATTCGGTAGTGAGTAGTTTCGCAGATGACACAAGAATAAGTAGAGAAATTACTTGTGATGAAGATAGGAACGCTCTACAAAGAGACCTTAACAAAGTATATGATTGGGCAGAGGTAAATAGGATGGTATTTAACTCTGATAAATTTGAATCAATAAATTATGGAGACAGAGAAAGAAAGCTATATGCATATAAGGGACCTAATAATGAGACCATCACAAATAAGGAAGCAGTTAAAGACCTTGGTGTGATGATGAATAGGAACATGTTATGCAATGATCAAATAGCAACTCTGTTGGCAAAATGTAAAGCAAAAATGGGAATGTTGTTACGGCACTTCAAAACAAGAAAAGCTGAACACATGATTATGCTTTATAAAACATATGTTCGTAGTCCACTTGAATATTGCAATATGATATGGTACCCACACTATCAAAAGGATATTGCACAAATAGAGAGTGTACAAAGGTCCTTTACAGCTAGAATAGAAGAAGTTAAGGACCTAGACTACTGGGAAAGACTACAATTCTTAAAACAATTAATAGTCCTAGAAAGGAGGAAGAGAACGCTACATGATAATTCAGGCATGGAAACAGATAGAAGGAATAGCAGAAAATATCATGGAA
>NC_087216.1:63538992-63548992 GCF_015104395.2 Macrobrachium nipponense
CACAAGGTTATAATGAATACCTTTGTTATAGCCTTGAGGATGCCACTATGAGTCGTGAAACGTTAGCCAAATAAATGCACCTGAGTACGATACCTTTCTCAATGGTTCCCCTGATGATATATATATAATATATATATATATATTATATATATATATATATATATATATATATATATATATATATATATATATATATATATATATATATATATATATATATATATATATATATATATATACCCGATTCACAAATCCCTTCTGCATTGCAACAACGCATAACTCACATTTCTTATGTAATTTCCTCTTCACGACATATATTGCAGAGTCTTTCATCACCTTTTTACGGTAATTAAAAGTTTTTTTGCTTCTTCCCTTTCTTTAGCTTTTTATCTTCTCTCTCGTTATGGTGATTCCTTTTACCTTTTAATGATAATTGTTTTTCCACTCAACACGGACATATCAGGTATATCTCTCATCTTTCGTTTATTACTAAAATTGAGGTCGTTATGAATTAGTTAAACTAATTTGCTTATTACATTTGCGTGTCTGTGTTGGGTTGTCTTCGATGTTTTGATTCGCTGGTTTTATCATTATTGTTTTTATTGCATAGTGATTTCGTGATTATATTAATTACAATTACAGCCTTTATCTCTTTGCTGCAATGCTTTTTTAATCTTTATCGTTTCTTCCTCCGTTTCAATCTTTTCTTGTCGTCATATCCCCGCTCCCCCGTTGATGTTTTAATGCATTCATTTTACTTTCTCTACAAAATGTTAACAAATAAATTACTTTGGAATACCGTTACCCAGACATAAATACTGTCATAACCGAAATAAAATAAAATAAATTACATGCTCTTCAATCTTTTAGAAGTATATAATGCCAAATATAAATCAACATCCGTGTTACTTTTAGAATTTTCTTAAAAGCGTTAAATTCACTCCAGATTTTAACGTTTTCAAAATATTTCCAAAATAATACGGGATTTTAATTTATTCTCATAGCACGACAAAGGATCGTATTATATTTATCAAATCTAAATCTGATAAATAAATTAACATAAACAGCAAAAATGGATGTCGAAATATACGATTTTGCAGTACGCTGGATAAACAGCAAAAATTTGAATAGAAAAGAATTTTCTCCATATTCTAATGCAAGAAACGAGATTTTCATTTCATGATCACAGAAAAAAGACTGGGAATTTTTTACACCCACATTATTTATTTAATAATAATTTGTCATTTTTCAGAAATGAAAGAATGCCCCGAATAAATGAATGCTCGGTCTGCGTCTGTCATCGAAAAAGAGAAACCTGAGTAATGTTCCTTTAGTATGAGAGAGAGAGAGAGAGAGAGAGAGAGAGAGAGAGAGAGAGAGAAGAATACTGGGTGGCAAAAAGCAATTATATTAGTTATAGGCACATTATGTACTACGTAATATATATATATATATATATATATATATATATATATATATATATATATATATATATATATATATATATATATATATATATATATATATATATATATATATATATAATATATATATATATATATATATATATAACTGATTCACGAAGATATGGAACGTGATGAACGTATAAATAAAGGCAAATGTCAAGAAGGAAAAGTTTAACAATGGAGTGGATGCTAGGCCTTTCGACACACGGTCCTTTACTAGCAGACTGATGAAAAAAAAAAAAAAAGTGGGGTTCCAAGAAAGCCCATGTGATTAACTGATGAATACAGATATCCCTGAGGATGGGGATTGTAAAGGAACATATGCCCCATGGAATCCAACACAAAGATTAAGCCAAACTGGCTTGAAAGCAGGAAGTCAATTTTTGTAAAATGAACACTCAAAATCTGCTAACGATACGAATACATATAAAATATATACAAGGTAACTAATTAGTAATTAAGTCAGTGATTTGATCTTTAAGGTCATTCTTGAATAATATTACTAATCATCTTCTTTCCCACCGTTACCCCTACACTAAGGGGTCGGTTGCCTGATGCGCCTTTCCTTACAACATCAGGAATGGTTTATTATTTGGCAAAGGGGTTTTTACGACCTCATGTCCTTGCTGTCATCAACCACTATTATAGCAGTGGGCCTCGCCTTTGACTAAAAAGTCCGCCTGCAAGGCAGCAGTTTCCGTAGATATAGGCAGTGGGCCTAGCCTTTTACTAAGCAGTAAGACTGCAAGGCAGCAGTTTCCACAGTTATTGGCGGTGGGCCTAGGCTTACTAAAAAAGCACAATTTCAAGGCATACAAGCCAGAGCTAAAGATGAAATTACAGCTGGAAGCAAGCTGTATAATAGCAGATTCTAAAAGATTTGGTTAAGTGAAATCTTCCGATCTGGCAATCACGAAATCTTCTAGAATCTTCAATTATACAGCTTCCTTCCAGCTGCAGTTTCAACTTTAGCCCTAGCATGTATTATCTGGACCGCATTAGAAGAATATTCGAGAATGACCTTAAAGATTAAATCACTTATTTAACTACTAATGACTTACCTTATATATATTTTCTACATATTCGTATGTTTAATAGTTTTTGAAAGTGTTCATTTTGAGAAATTTTTTATTGTTTCCCAAAAAGGAGAATACATTAAGTGTTGTACTTTTATGAATGTGTAATCGGTTTATTCATTCCAAGGTCATTTTCGGTGGTCAGTCTCTTCCCCTGTATGATCCTTAAATTGACTGAGTCAGTTGGATTAATCCTTTGTAAAACCTGTCAAAGATTTACCTTTGTTTTTGGAGGTCTACTCATTCTTCAACTGTGTTGGATTCCAGGTGCATCTGTTCCTTTATGATCCCCATCATAGGGATATCTGTATTCATCGGTTAATTACATGGGCTTTCTTGTACCGTCACTTTTACATTTTTCATCCGTCTGCTATACTATTTCCAAAATGACCAGAGCTCTCTGACACGTGTGTATTTAATCTCTGCATATCTGCCAAATTTTTAACAACAACAGAGAGATAAAACCATTTCCCCCATCACAGATATCAAATATAATCTTTTCCGTTACGCAGAATTCTAAATAAATTACATAGGTTCAAGATTGATAAAGTTTTTTGTTATGCGATAACAAGAAACGGAATCAAATTTTCTATCAACATGGCATCTCATTGTGGTGCTGTTCCCAATATTTCAGACAGTTCCACGCGCGTTTAAATCCACGAATGAGCCGCATCGATTCTCTCCAGGGAGCAGTTTCGGTACACATGTCTGGAGACAGTTCTCCTTTCTACATATATCTTGATTTCTTAATATCGTAGGTATAGAATAAATTGGTGAGCAGGGAAATATGAAGTAAAGCATAACAGAATGAGTTTGACGAGTGATAAAATAAACAATCGTATATAGACAGATCACTCTCTCTCTCTCTCTCTCTCTCTCTCTCTCTCTCTGACAAAATAATAGATAGGAAACAATGACTTACTATTGCTTGAATACGACATGGCAAAGTTTTGGCCTGACTGAAGTGTGGAGTGACTTTGACACCGACTTACAAGTCATTCCTGGTCATCTCACAGCCATGGATACACATTATCTTCACATGCGAGAAAAGGCAATCGTATGCAAAATAAATATGTATTTTCTAGAGGAAAAGGCGAATGGAGGGCCTATGTTATGTTATCCCATAAAAAAGCTCTGGTTAGACTCGTTGGGCATTCCATGTTTTGTGATTACTGACCTCCCTCCCTCTCCCTCGAAACACCTTCTCTTTCTCTCTCTTTCTTTCATTTTCCTTTAAATCTGGGATGGAATGTTACTCACTGATGCAAAGGGGGTGCGGAAGGAAGGACCAAAACTCTATGGAATGGAGTGGGGGGGGGGGGGGGGGGGCGTGGTAATAAAAAAGATTGAGAATCACAGGCCTATAATAAACAATCACACAAAGCTAGATTTATAAATATTCATGTATCAAATAAAAATCCAGCTATAATAAAAATTATTATCGAGTGATTAATGATTTAGCCCCGACATTCGTCAAATCGTACCAATGCAAGATGTATTAATTAAGCATCCCTAATTTAACTAAAAGCTTTTGCATTCGAGTTTGGAGTTATTTTGAATACAGATTGATTGGCTATGAATGTATTTATTATATATTCATACATTCACACACCATGTTTCCATTTATGCATTTTAATGAAAAAGCCTTTCACTAATTTCCAGTGTCAATGAACGAGTGGACGTGTGATTGAGGGTACATTTAAGTTTTTTTTCCATATATAAAAACCGCATAGAATTTCACCTTTTCAGGATATATTTAGGTTTTAAAAAGTATGACCACTTGTTTCATCAATATTAAATGCCCAGGATGTTCGATAAGCCTGGAAGCTTACCACCAAATTACATCCATATTTATCTAGATACGTAACAGATGTTTATTATTATTAATTATTATTATTATTATTATTATTATTATTATTATTATTATTATTATTATTATTGTTATTATTAGTTATTATTTTGTTGTTATTATTATTATTATTATTATTATTATTATTATTATTATTATTTAATGGTGTTACTGTTGTTATTATTGTAAGGGTGGCTCTGAAATATCCCCGGTACCGTTAAATCTAAAACTTTGAAATCACATTTTACATAATTATTTCTAACTTCCCAAATAATGGCACTGAATCATTCATGAAAAAAGTGATTCATTACACAATGATGTTAATTACTGTACTGCAAGTCATTATCATTTATTTATACAATAAACCAACTTCATGATTTAGCATCGGGTTCATTTTTTTCGGTTAAATGCGCATGAATTTATGCAAATCCAATGTATCAATTATGCATTACTGTAATTCATGGCTGCTCAATCTCGCGGACAAGTTCAATCTATGTTATGGCGTTGCATTTCATTTCGCGCTGCATTATTTGGTTTCTATTTTTGGAGCTTTTATTATATCCAAGTTGCGAAGCGTTACTCGATATTTTCACATAAAACACCGATAAATAGTTTACGCAAATTCCCTGGCAGTTGATTTTCCTGATAATTTGTATTAAAAGCAATGGCAATGTTTCATTACTTTTGTATCATCAAATCAGTGTTTACGATGTATGATCAGCTTTCAATTAATAATAAGCATAGTACACGTAGCTGACTTTATACCAGGCCAACTTACTGTTTCTTGAAAGAGTATTTTAAGGAAAAAAATTTTAAATTGTCTGTTAACAATAATCATTATTGAATTAACATATACACATGAATATAAATATATAATATATACACAACGATATATATATATATATATATATATATATATATATATATATATATATATATATATATATATATATATATATATATATATATATATATATATATATATATATATATTATATATATATATATATATATATATATATATATATATAGCCTAAACTTCGGGAAAATTTCCTCAACTTCACTGCTTTCTGAAGAGAATTTCTGAAAAGAATTCCTGTCTGGGTTCTTATTGCACCGCTCACAAAGGAAGTTTATTTTTGATCCAGAGCAAAAAATAATAATAATAAAAAGGGACCATAAAAGAGGAGCAAAAACTCTCAGCGTCAACTCACCCAGTTCATTTCGCAAACGCAGTCTTTGATGTTCTCAGGATTATTGAGTAGAAGACGAGGATTTCTCGCCTGATAAATTATAAGATCTGCATTTACTAACTTCCAGTTTGTTTGAAATGTTGATATTTTTCAGGTTTTAAGTATTTATCTGTTTTATTTTACTTCCAAGGAAATATTTTTTAGTCGATTGCTAAATGCATATAAAAAAAACTCGTTACGATATTATGATTATATTCACGCATTCATTAACTATGTTTCAACATAAATTTTGCATATATATATATATATATATATATATTATATATATATATATATATATATATATATATATATATATATATATATATATACATGCATATATAACATCTATATACTATATATGTATGTGTATGTATTTAATAATAGGACCCCATTCAAACTGGATGGTCTCTACCGGAGAAATTTATTCCTGCATAAATATCTCCGCTTCACACCAAGTTTGAATGAAGTCTTATAGTTAACTGATTTAATACACAAAACAAGTATGTAGGGGATAAGAAGGATATATCTCAAGTATAAAAGGCCCATTAAAACACTGGTTTAAAGCTAAGAACCATACTTCGGTAGACTGACTCCCCACCCTCATCAAGTAGTGACTGACAGAACGAGTTACATTGTCGAAAATATATAGTGGGAGGTGTAGTCCTCAGCTTTAGGCCACTTTGTTTTAATGGGCCTATTATGCTTGCTATGTATATATATATATATATATATATATATATATATATATATATATATATATATATATACATAATTATATATGCTTATATGTGTGTGTATTTGTACAGTAGAGTGTGTGTGTTTGTGTGTGTGTATGCACGCGCGTGTGTGAGATATTATCGTTCTGACTGCCATCAATCGTCTGGGATAACTTCAAATAAAACCAGCATTGATGAATTATATAATATATATATATATATATATATGTATATATATATATATATATATATATATATATATATATATATATAGTGTATATATATATATATATATATATATATATATATATATATATATATATATATATGTGTGTGTGTGTGTGTGTGTGTGTGTGTATGTATGTATGTATGTATGTATTAATGTATTTATTTATATATATATATATATATATATATATATATATATATATATATATATACACATATATAAAGAAGAAATTATCTCCAGTGTTCTCTCTGTTCTGTTTGTTATTAAACTTAAGCTCACCAGGAACGAAAATCTTACAATTCTATATATATATATATATATATATATATATATATATATATATATATATATATATATATATATATATATATATATATATATATATATATATATATATATTCTTTCAAATAAAGGATGATCCCACCAAAGAGCTTCTTAGTTACTTAATAATCGTTCTTGTGGATACACTTCTAAAATCGGCTTAACAATTTTCAAACCACTTCCACTGCAGATATGAAAATAAAGCCTCAAGTCCTCCGCTTCTGATCTGATTTGGGGGGAAGAGTCCATAAGGCGTCTTACGGGAATCCGATTTTTCATTTAATCAGCAGGAGGAGGAGGAGGAGGAGCAGAAGGAGGAGGACGACGACGACGACGACTAAGGAGAAGCAAACTGAGAGAATCTTGTTTCCTGCGACTTAAATCGGCCTACCGCCGATCGCTCGAACCTCGCGTCAAACCTAATGCGATTAACCTTCTTAAGAGGAGAGGATCGTCTCTCTCTCTCTCTCTCTCCTTCCTTCCCTTAGGAACCTTAAGGGAGGTGAGAGGAGGAAGTAGAAGGGAGAAAAGCCGGTTAATAAGGGAAATTTAGTATCGTGGTGATTATCAGTAAAGTTGGCATTTTGTTGTATTTATATTCCGGGGATATATTGTGGAGGCTAGATTGAGTTGGGAGATGATCACATTATGAGGACTGAGATACCAGAGGTGCTCACTTTCAACCTTGCCTTAGGAACATTAGTCATCATCAAGCCCCCGAGAGGGATATTCAGACTCCACCGAATATGTCTGAGGTGAGGAGTGAGCAGAAAGTGAGGAGAGAATCAGCTTCTCTGGATGACATTTCCTTTTGCAAACTGAGTCAGTCTCAAGTCCTCAGGTTCTCCAAAGACTTTCCTTAGAAGGGAAAGGGAAAGTTTTTTTCTAAAGTCCAATTTTTTTTATTTGAATAATTATCTGGAAATAATATATACAGAAATGTCTAACACTTTAAATATAAATTCTTTATAAATTGTTTTGTTTGTAATAATAATAATAATAATAATAATAATAATAATCATAATATAATAATAATAATAATATAATAATAATAATAATAATAATAATAATAAGAATAATAATAATAATAATAATAGGGGCATAAAAGACCAGCTCCTGATAGACAAAATGGTAATGAAGAACAGTAGGAGAAGGAAAACCAACCTAAGCATGGCATGGATAGACTATAAGAAAGCCTTCGACATGATACCACACACATGGCTAATAGAATGCCTGAAAATATATGGGGCAGAGGAAAACACATTCAGCTTCCTCAAAAATACAATGCGCAACTGGAATACAATACTTACAAGCTCTGGAATAAGACTAGCAGAGGTTAATATTAGGAGAGGGATCTTCCAGGGAGACTCACTGTCCCCGCTACTCTTCGTAGTAGCCATGATTCCCATGACAAAAGTACTACAGAAGATGGATGCCGGGTACCAACTCAAGAAAACAGGCAACAGAATTAATCATCTGATGTTCATAGACGACATCAAGCTGTATGGTAAAAGCAACAAGGAAATAGATACCCTAATCCAGACTGTAAGGATTGTATCTGGGGACATCAGGATGGAGTTTGGAATAGAATAATGCACCTTAGTCAACATACAAAATGGCAAATTAACAAGAGGGGATATAAAACACCAAGAGATGAAGGACACGATCAGGAAAGAATATATGCAGAGACTCAAGGCGATACTCAAGTTCAAACTCAATGCCGGAAATATGATAAAAGCCATAAACACATGGGCAGTGCCAGTAATCAGATACAGCACAGGAATAGTGGAATGGACGAAGGCAGAACTCCGCAGGATAGATCATAAAACCAGGAAACATATGACAATACACAAAGCACTACACCCAAGAGCAAATACGGACAGACTATACATAACACGAAAGGAAGGAGGGAGAGGACTACTAAGCATAGAGGACTGCGTCAACATCGAGAACAGAGCACTGGGGCAATATCTGAAAACCAGTGAAGACGAGTGGCTAAAGAGTGCATGGGAAGAAGGACTAATAAAAGTAGACGAAGACCCAGAAATATACAGAGACAGGAGAATGACAAACAGAACAGAGGACTGGCACAACAAACCAATGCACGGACAATACATACGTGGCAATGGCTACAGAGGGGAGAGCTAAAGAAGGAAACTGAAGGAATGATAACAGCGGCCCAAGATCAGGCCCTAAGAACCAGATATGTCCAAAGAACGATAGATGGAAATAACATCTCTCCTATATGTAGGAAGTGCAATACGAAAAATGAAAACATAAACCACATAGCAAGCGAATGTCCGGCACTTGCACAGAACCAGTACAAAAAAAGGCATGATTCAGTAGCAAAAGCCCTCCACTGGAGCCTGTGCAAGAAACACCAGCTACCTTGCAGTAATAAGTGGTACGAACACCAACCTGAGGGAGTGATTAAAAACGATCAGGCAAAGATCCTCTGGGACTATGGTACCAGAACGGATAGGGTGATACGTGCAAATAGACCAGACGTGACGTTGATTGACAAAATCAAGAAAAACGTATCACTCATTGATGTCGCAATACCATGGGACACCAGAGTTGAAGAGAAAGAGAGGGAAAAAATGGATAAGTATCAAGACCTGAAAATAGAAATAAAAAGGATCAAACAAAAACTTCTTTCAGTTTTCTTCTGAAGATTGAAAAAGAAACCCACAAAATCACTTTGTAACTTGTTTACTTCTAAGTATTTACATTTACTTTTACTCCACACTGCTGGGCCTTGACCCAGGCTAACTTCCCAAACATCTCTTGAGAATGGGCCACAGAAGGGCCTGAAAGTACTCGAGTGTGGAGTAAAACTAAATGTAAATATTTAGAAGTAAACAAGTTACAAAGTGATTTTGTGGGTTTCTTTTTCAATAAGAAGGATATGGGATATGCCAATGGAAATTGTACCCATAATTATAGGAGCACTAGGCACGATCCCAAGATCCCTGAAAAGGAATCTGGAAAAACTAGAGCCTGAAGTAGCTCCAGGACTCATGCAGAAGAGTGTGGTTCTAGAAACGGCGCACATAGTAAGAAAAGTGATGGACTCCTAAGGAGGCAGGATGCAACCCGGAACCCCAC
>NC_087216.1:63553992-63582524 GCF_015104395.2 Macrobrachium nipponense
GATAATTATGTTGATATGATTTGCATTTTAAGCGTAAAAAGAGATAATTTGTTATTGCACATCATCGCTGTTATCACGTGAATCAGGTCATTCCGTCAAAATACATTAATTATGAATCATACAATATGGAGGAACGATCAGTTTGTTGCATTTGACGTCTTTGAGGGGTTGAGAGAGAGAGAGAGAGAGAGAGAGAGAGAGAGAGAGAGAGAGAAAGTTTCGTGGTTGGTGTCGTTGTTAAGATCGTGTAGTGTTTGTGGTTTTCCGGAATAGAGAGAGAGAGAGAGAGATGAGAGAGAGAGAGAGAGAGAGAGAGAGACGACGAGAGAGAGAGAGAGGAGAAAGGAAGAGAGAGAGAGGATGGAGACAGTGAGACCTTGAAAGCTTGAGACCTGCGAACATACACACGAGCAATATATATATATATATATATATATATATATATATATATATATATATATATATATATATATATATATACATATATATATATATATATATATATATATACTATATATATATATATATATATATATATATATATATATATATATATATATATATATATATATATATAATACCCATTTCTTGTCAATTTTCGTTTTAGATATTAACTTTCATATCTGATATTTAGTGAAAGTACCATGTGAAAAATTAAATATATGGAACTATTGACATTAGAGTTACACACGATGAATGAGGACCATTGGCATTATAGCTTGACGTGACTTATCGAAACGATTGCATTATAGCTAGAAATGTTACAAAAATTACGGAAACAGGATCAAGGCACTATGTAACTAAGAAGGGAAATGAACGCGAGGAAAAAATTTGTAAGTGAAAATGAAATGAAATCAGTTCTAAAAACAGTTTTGAGAATTCAAAGTCGTCCAATAGGCGAGTTTTCTCCCTCACCTTCGTTTGGGGATTTCATGAACATCTTGCTTTTAGGCAACCGAAATAGACAGTCAAATGAAGTAAGAAAAAAATCAAGACAAAAATGAGTAGAATAGAACAACTCCTTCATCTGTAGACGAAAACTAGACTACAAATATTAAAAGAGTAATTCATAAACTATTCATATTTCCTTCGAAATATACTGGTAAAAACCATATGTTCAGAACAAATAAATAAACAAAGTTTTCGTACACATTTTTTGCAATCAAATTAGCTAAACCGAAGTTACCACTGATCTCGGAACAAAAGTCTTATCGACCAAATACGGGATATTTTCGCCCACCAAGGGTTCCACAACCTTTACTAAAAACTCCTCTTCACAGAGGTGCATGACAACATTTGCTACTGAAGTAAATTGCATCTTATCTGATATCTCGATTGTCCCCTAGATGGAATTTCCCGGCTCTTGAACCTTCACAAAATGTCAGAGAAACAATAAAAGAAGCAAAAAATGCGCCGAAGTTCCTGCCAGGAAATCGAGTTTTCTGTACAGTGTTTAATGCTGTATGAAACTCTGTCACGGCCCATGTGACTCAGCCGCGGCATATAAAACTTTCAGACATGGCCCGGTGGTGGCCTGTGTTGTTGGCACCTATGGTGGTGCCTGACGCACGATCGTGGCTAACTTTAATCTCAAATAAAATAAAAACTACTGTGGCTAGAGGGCTGCAATTTGGTATGCTTGATGATTGGAGGGTGGATGATTAACATACCAGTTTGCGGCTCTCTGGCCTCGGTAGTTTTTCAGATCTGAGGGCTGACAGGAAAAGTGCAGACAGACAGACAAATAGACTATCTCAATAGTTTTCTGTTGTAGAAACCTAAAAAAAATAAAAATAAAAAGATATTGTTAAAAGAGACATAAAAAAAGGAAAAATTATTGCAAAAAGGGAGAGCAGCCAAGGTAACTCCCAAGGGTCACAACAAATAGAATTCACATGATTGTGCAGATCAGCTGTTATGAACGAGGAGTTCGGTGGGCCTCGAAATATGCCCGAATTGTCGACAGGATTTTCCTCTATTCGGATCGATCAAAACTTCTAGGACGAGAGAGAGAGAGAGAGAGAGAGAGAGAGAGAGTACTCATTAACGCGAGGTTAAATCTTCTGTTAACATATGTGCTTCTCTTGGTAAATATAGTTTGCTAAACAAAACAAAGCACACACACACACACACACACACACACACACACACATATATATATATATATATAGATTATATATATATATATATATATATATATATATATATATATATATATATATATTATTATAGACTATTATATATATACTTTTAGGGCACAATTTTTCACGGATACAACATTCATTGAATAGAATGGCTTTTTCACTGTTAACCAGCTTTTTTGAAATTACTTCATATTTTCTAATTATTTTCTTCACTTCATTGTTCAGGTTACTAATGGACACATAATGTTTCCTCAACATATAAGTATTGACGTTATCAAGAGTACTGATACAAATATGAACCTGCATGCGTTTTGTGACGTCATGAGGACGGAAAGGTAGTACAGTTGCCAAAGACCTAGTTTTAAGTATTTACAAAGACTATAGTGTAAAATAAAGTAAGGCAAATAAATATGTTAACAATAGAAATTATATTATAAGTTGGTAATAAGTTATTATATACACATTATATATAAATATATATTAATTACATATATGTTTAATTTACTGAATATCATTGTGCGCTCCTGTCCGCGTGTGGTGTTCTTGTAACACGAGGGCAAGGATCTTTCTGCCTCGCGTTGGATGTTAAGGTTGGGGCGTTTCAACTTATGATATAATTTCGGCTGTTAACTTATTTATTATACACACGCACACACACACACACACACACACACACACACACACACATATATATATATATATATGTGTGTGTGTGTGTGTGTGTGTGTGTGTATAATTAAAGCTTAATAATACTGTTCCTAGATTGAGGAAAAATTAATACTAGTGTTACTTCCAGCTATTCACTACTATGAGATTCAGGGTCTCTGTAACACGGTTTTTTGGACTTTGCTCCTTGTCAAAGCATCGGGTGTAGCTGAAAGTTGACATATGTATATTTTACAACCACACAAATTTTATCAGCATTATCAATAACCTAAACCCAATAGTTTTAGTTTTTAAAGAGTAAAAATGATCTAGCCGACGCCATGGCCAATGATTACGAGCCAAGAGTCGAAAAACATTCATTACGTAAGCAAGGTACACACCTTTTGACGAAATGTTGCCCTGTGCATCCACCAGACAGAAACTCCATCGGCTCTGAAACCCAAAGACTTTATGAATGGCGGAACAATACATAGAAGTGGGAGGGGTATCTGTGCTAGCGTAGTAATACTACTGTAGCAGTAGTGCCGCAACAGTATAACAGAATATACATGAATTAAACGTTTAGGCCAACTGCTGGGATCCTTGAGGATCATTTAGCTCTTCTTACAACTACTTGAGAAATGAGTTTTTAAAGCTAGAAGTTAGATTTTCTAATACAACAATGCCCATGATAGCCTTCAGTGTTATCCTGAATTATAACGAGGCCAAGGTGGGTGGAGCCTCATGAAGTCATCATTCTGACGATAATAATTGGTGAAGGTTTAAAGCCAAAATTCGGTACCGGCAATTTTTTTCAGTAAATAGGTAGATAGCCGATAAATAAAAATTGCTTGACATTGGATATAGCAGTTATCAAATCAAGCTTGTCTACTATGTTTTTGAAAATTACCAACTATTCCCTACTTCTTGTCAATCTGATTGTGACCTATAAAGTAGACTGTAATTTCTTAGGAAACTTATTTTGGGAGTTTGACTAATAATCGAAGTGTTTTTGTATTTATTAACATATTTTGTTGGTTTGTTCATTATGACAATTATCAGTGGAGAGGTTCCAGAGTTCATAAAGGTGTACTGCTTTGCTTGTATTTAAATTTGTATGTCATTGTTGCCAGAGGTTTAGCCTTCGTTACGTATAGCCAATCATCCATCGAGAAAGAGGGAAGAAATGCTGTCATAAGTTACGTAACGAGTGCGTTCGAAACCTTTTCTCTCAGTAAGTTGGCCCGTCTTCAAAAAAAAGTCACTTTTACATTATAAGTACCAAATTTATTCAACCTACGTAGTGCAGAATACACTCAAAATTTATGTGTTGATATAATATGTATTCTGAATAAGCGTTATATTTATGAAATGCATAGATAAAAGGTTATTGCGAAAAAACCGTGTTACAGAGGCCCTGAATCTCATAGTAAGTATATCAAGTTATATTTTGCCAACAAATAGTACTTAAGTGGACTCTAGAACTATATAGGGTAATTCCTTGGGGGTCTGGAGTCAGGTTAGGAATCCTTGGTGTAAATTAATTCTGCAGCGTGCATAGAGGTGTTAGCCATTGGTGTGGTGATGGTGCTTTGTGATGACAGTATGAAGTAGGAATGTGCAAGTTCCAGAGATTCAGCTGTTCATGTAGGCTTTGCTTTGCGTTTTCTTGGGAATCCAACTTTGCTAGATAAAACAGCTAATAACTGAAAAAATGAACAGAATGTATTGATAAAATGAAATCTGTAGAATTATAATTCTGTTCGTGATTTTCTGGATGGAAAGCCAGTAAAAAAAAATGTAAAAAAATCGCCGAAGTTTCTTCTTCGAAGTCGAGTTTTCTGTAAAAAGTATTATTAAATCCACTAAAAATAGATCTATCTTTCGGTGGTCTCCGTATAATGCTGTATGAGCCGCGTCCCATGAAACTTTAACCAAGGTCCGGTGATGGCCAGTCCTATATCGTTACCAGACGCATGCTTATGGCTAACTTTAACCTTGAATAAGGTAAAGAAAAAAAATCCTGACTTGACGGTTGCAATATGATATGTCTGATGACTGGAGGGTGGATGATCATCATACCAATTTGCAGCCCTCTAGCCTTCGTAGTTTTTAAGATCTGATAGCGGACAGAAAAAGAGCGGACTGACAAACAAAGCCATCTCAATAGTTTTCTTTTACAGAGAACTAACACGACTACTTGAACTAATAAATCTCATTTGTTTGGTGGCGGTAATACTGAGAAAGGGAAACGTTATAGCCAAAAGTAAAGTGTTAAAAAAGAACTGCTATTTGTTAAGAAATTCTTCTCACTAACTTTAAATATCGGTATGAAGGTTCAGAGGGATCACGATTCCAGAGTTTCCATATTTTGTGTCGTTAGATATAATATTTGGGGAAGTCGGCTGAAGCTTACATTCTAGTTATTATTAAAGCACTTGAAGCGAAGATGAGAGAGAGAGAGAGAGAGAGAGAGAGAGAGAGAGAGAGAGAGAGAGAGAGAGAGTCTGTTATGAAATTCCAGCCGCATCCAATCAGTGTTGCTTACATAGACCAAAACTTGGTTGGCTCAGTCAGCCATATTCTCAGAGAGAGAGAAAGAGAGACGCGGGATGAACCCTAAAACAGTAACTCTTAACCTTTAGTAATATATACTTTTTAGGATATGTATATATATATATATATATATATATTATATATATATATATACTATATATATGTAGTGTGTGTGTGTGTGTGTGTGTGTGTATGTGTGTGTGTGTGTGTCCATATAAATAATACAAACACACACACACATATATATACATATATTGAGAGAGAGAGAAGAGAGAGAGAGAGAGAGAGAGAGCGAGAGAGAGAGAGAGAGAGAGAGAGAGATAATTCCTAATATTCATTTTGTGTAACTCAGCTATCAGTATGAGGCAATAACAGTCCTGAAATGTTTCTTACTTATGTAAATATATGATATATATATATATATATAGATATATATATATATATATATATATATATATATATATATATATATATATATCCATTCAGGAAATCGCAGACAACCATATCAGAAGAAAACATTTATTAAGAGACGTTTTGCACATACAATGTGCATCTTCAGTCTGTTGAGATAAAAACACATACATATTAGTATTCAATAATAGCAGGATTCTTAATATAGTAAAAAGACTAAAATTAACTTATAATTGACATAAAGGACTAAAAATTGACAAGTAAAACTAAGAAGTAAAAAGTACAAATAAAAAACAAATACCAAGGCGCAACCAACCGTTAGTTGGGAAGGAAGGAGGTAGAATGACTAGACTTGGGCAAGAAGTTAAAACGTTGACTATGCCAGATAAAACGGAGAAGATGAAACTCCACTATTCAAAGAGGGAACAAGACGTTTAATATATAATGTATAATGACTCTAGAGTGGTTATGTAATCAGAGTCTTTAAGCGAGCCTAAAATAGAGAAGTGTTGTTTCTTCAGCTCTATCTTGCAATTGATTGCGTGGTTTTTTATGTTTGAGTGTTCAGGCCTACTTAATTTTTGACCGGTCCTAAAACTAAAGCCCATGTGACTGCAGTATGTATGTGTTTTTATCTCCTATGATAGGATTTCACAATTGAGGGAAAATAATTAATAATAATATGATAGGATTTCACAATTGAGGGAAAATAATTAACAAATGAATAAGGGTTTTCCTATGATAGGATTTCACAATTGAGGGAAAATAATTAATAATAATATGATAGGATTTCACAATTGAGGGAAAATAATTAACAAATGAATACGGAACATTTACAAGCATTTAATCACTATTGTGCAATATAAATAGATTATGGATCATAGATTCAGAAAAAAGACATACAAGCATTATTCCAGCAGCCTCAAGGTCCTCTGAATTTCACACCGTTCGCATGTTGATGCTTTCGGTGCCAAGGCATTGAGACAGGTTTCAAAATACTTTACTTGAAAATAATACCAGAAAGTTTTAACACAAAAGAATAATTGCGAAAAATAAATCGAACAAATAAAATGGAATTACAGAATACTTCTTTAAAAAACTACGAACTCGAAGTTCCAAATACTACAGGGACACAAGAAGACAATTAAATTTCCGAATAACAAGCCAGTGTTTTTAACAAGTGAATTATTTCCTTGCCAGCAGACGACGTAGTTCTTTTCTTCGGCCTGAAATCTAACTTTCCTGTGAACAGGACAAAGGGATTCCCAGAATCGCTTCTCTTTCTCATCAGGAGCTAAAAGGAAATCAAGCGAAGCCTATGAAGACAGACTCGTGGAAAAGAAAACAGACAGGTGACACAAATGCGGAAGAACAACCGCCAACAACCCCCCCCCCCCCCCCCTCTTCTCTCTCTCTCTCTGGCACTGAAAACATCTCTGAATGAATTGAAAATGGATATTTAGTGTCGTAAAATAAATAGTTTCCAAAAGACCAATTTGAATTTCACTTAAAATGTAGTTTCTTTTTCAATACATCTGAAGAGGGAATGTCTTCTTCAGTTGAACGGGAAGAACTTTATCTCAAGTTACGTGGGGATTCAGGAATCCCTAGTGGTATAAATGCATTGAAACTTCCGTCATTCACAACTGGAACATAAGCTCGAAATTCGGATCAATTAATATAATGTCATCTAAATTCATATGACACCCCATCTCGAAGGCCAACTTTCCTGATGTAAGAATCAAACATAATTGTTCCAGGAAAATAGAAATCGTTGATTCTTCCTACCGTGTCCTCGAACCTATGTTGATACGTTTTTAGTATTTGATTTCCCTTTCTTATTACTTTGAAGAGAGCAGAGGCGGTAATCCAAATGGATAAGGCAATGAAAGAATAAAAGTAGTTTAATAGGAAATGGAAGGTGGGACAACAGAACATACCCACCAGTACCTTCATGATATAAGGATTTTTTTTTTTTTTTTTTTTTTAACTTGTGTCTGGACTGAACAATCTTTAACAGAATTGAAAATGATAAATTCTTTGACGTTGACGCCAGATGAATTTGTTCCTTATGGCAAGAGGAGGTAAAAACTAAAGACACTCCATCAGCCCAATGTCTGTCATAAGGATGCTGCAGATTGGTTATCATGACGACAGAGAAGGTTTCATGCCGCCGAATCTGTTGATTAAGTCTTTGTTGTCTGATCTGTTAATAGTAACACCAATAAAGCAACTCAGACTTTGTAGGTTCCTAGATCATTGTTTGATGTCAAGTTTTTCCTTATTTAGGGAATTTTCTAACAACAAAAGTGTCATTACTTTTTATATAACAATCAAGTCTTGTTCGTGAACAAAATGAAGAACTTAGGAGCAGTTCGCTTACCCGCAAGCTATAACTGCTGGGAACTGCCGCATATATGTACATAAAAAATAAAGACAGTAGTTAAAAAAAACACAAAGTAATTAATTTTACGTACATCCAATGTCTCCCGATTTAAGTTTGAACAACCCCTTACCCCTCCATTACTACCCCTCCCGTGTAGATAACCTTCACGTTATTGGACGTTTCATATAACTGGTCAATATACATCCCTGTAAATGCTGCTCTGCTGACCACGATATATATCAGCGCCATTATTCCCACATTTCTAGGACACCAACGATTCCGGATTTTTCAGCTCTTCCTCACCTCTGCTCCTTTCACAAACCTTTTGCATTTCTTTTCATTTTAACATATCATACTTAGTGTATGTCTCTTCCTTTTTAAATTTAACAGATGATAATTTCCCAGGTCAACAATACTCATTTGTGATATAGGAGTTAAATTATGAATGCAGTTGTGGTTAACGAGTCTGTTTCTCTGTTGAAAAGACACACATTCACATATAATAAATATATATATATATATATATATATATATATATATATGTATATATATATATATATATAATATATAATATATATATATATATATTATATATATATAATATATATATATATATATATATATAATATACTATATATATATATATATATATATATATATATATATGTGTGTGTGTGTGTGTGTGTGTATGTACATATACACATATTCCACATATATTCCTCGAGAAGCAAAATGCTCAATGCTTCTCATAAAGTCATAAGGTTTGGAATCCTTACTTATTCCTTTTTATTTTGCATTTTCATCACTATTCTCATCGTGTTGTCGAAGAATCGCAAATGACTTGTCAGTTTTCTGTTTTCCCTTTGTGGAATCCGTAAAATATCAGAACTTCTGCTTCCTTTGTTAAAAACAGTGTTCGAAGGTTGTCACAAATGTCGAAATAGTTACACGTTCTATTGGGGTGATTGTGTATTTGGTGACATTTAGGTAATATTGATCTAAAATAAATAAAAAAAAAATACCAAGAACATGGGAGCTGTCAAACACTGAGGAGAGAGAGAGAGAGAGAGAGAGAGAGAGAGAGAGAGAGAGAGAGAGAGATTTAAGTATTTCTTCGCATCCATTGAAAAGTAGGCAAATACAATAAGAAATATAAAAAATAAATAGTTAACTGAATTATTGAACAGTATGATAGTAAGATCTGTAAATGGAAAAGATTTGTGAAAATCAACCGTAGGACCAAAACTATAAAATCAATTGTGGGACGAAAGGACCTTTAACTGTCCGAACAAGGTGCTGCGATAACCTGCTCAACCAAGACTGTTTTCAGTTCAATATAAGTTGCTCTTAAGATACCAAACGACTCTGCAATGTAGAACAAAACACTTATTGCCTGGCGCATGCGTCATCTGATCACATTACGTTCAAACACCGTTATTACACAAACATGGCGATTTTAATTAATCACGCAAACGAAAGGCGTTAATTGAGGGGCTGATGAAAATGGCAACAAACATTAGTTGTCACGTTCTGGCTGTAATAGGTCGTAATAAACGCCCAAATCTACTAAAGAAAGTAAGACAAACTGAAAGACAATGATTGTCTTTTGACTAGTTTCGAAATTCCCACATATTTTCTGGCTGTTTTTTCGATTTATTTTTTTATTGGTAATGTATCATTTATGGTCTTTTTATGCATGAGTGTTAGATACTTGCCCTGACTTTTTTTTCTTTACCTGTCGACAAGCTTTAAAAATAATTTTGTAAAATGAAAGCTCTTGAAATTCGTAACATACCAAACGTAGCCAACTTTATGGAACATAAGCCCATGCTAGCATTAGATTGCTTTACTAAACAAAAACACAGATGGAATTTCTTCTTCACAAACCAGTTTTTAGTATACGGGAGACTGAATGAAGGCGTTGCTGTATCAAATGTATACCAATTCAAAAAGTTTTATTTATTTCCTTGGGACATATTCTTTTATATATCGCCTTTTTTTTCTATCACAATCATCCAATTCGACTGTGGTTTTTATGGGGATGGGGGAGGGGACCGTTCCGGGATCATGTTCTTATGATTATGGATACAATTTCCGCTGGCATATCCCATATCTTTCTTATTTCTATTTTCAGATCTTGATACTTATCAATCTTTTCTCTTTCTTTCTCATCTACTCTGGTGTCCCATGGTATTACTACATCAGTGAGTGATACTTTCTTCTTGATTTTGTCAATCAACATCACGTCTGGTCTATTGGCAAGTGTCACCCTATGTATTCTAATACCATAGTCCCCGAGGAACTTTGTCTAATCATTTTCTATCACTCCCTTAGGTTGGTGTTCGTACCACTAATTAGCTGGTGTTTCTTGAACAAGCTCCAGTGGAGGGCTTTTGCTACTGAATCATGCCTCTTTTTGTACTGGTTCTGTGTAAGTGCTACACATTCTCTTGCATTGTGGTTTATGGTCTCGTTTTTCCTGCATATAGGTGAGATGTTATTCCAATCTATCGTTCTTGGATATCTATATCCTAGAGCCTGATCCTGTGCCGCCGTTAGCATTCCTTCGGTTTCCTTCTTGATTTTTGTGTTTGTATGGTGTCGTCCTTGAGCTCTCCCCTCTGTAGCCATTGCCATGTTTCATCGCTGGCCAGTTATTTAGTCTGTCTCATATATTGTCTTCTGGGTTGTTGTGCCATTCCTCTGTTCTATTTTTCATTCTCCTTTCTCTGTATATTTCAGGGTCTTTGTCTACTTTTCTCAGTCCTTCCCATGCACTTCTTAGCCCCTCGTTTTCACTGGTTTTCAGATATTGCCCAAGTGCTCTGCTCTCGATGTTGACGCAGTCCTCTACGCTTAGCAGCCCTCTCCTTCCTTCCTTTCGTGTTATGTATTGTCTGTTTGTATTTGCTTTGTATACTGTCATTTGTTTCCTAGTTTTCTGGCCTATGCTGCGGAGTTCAGCCTTCGTCCACTCCGCTACTCCTGCGATGTATCCGATTACTGGTACTGCCCATGTGTTTATGGCTTTTATCATTTTTCCGGCGTTGAGTTTTGACTTGAGTATCACCTTAAGTCTTAACATATATTCTTTCCTGATCGTGTCCTTCATCTCTTGGTGTTTTATATCTTCTCCTATTACTCCTAGGTATTTGTATATGTATGATGTTATTCCCATCTGGTAGCTTTATCCCTTCAGTCCTTGTTACTTTGCCTTTTTGTATGTTGACCAAAGCATATTTTTCTATTCCAAACTCGATCTTGATGTCCCCACATAGAATCCTTATAGTCTGGATTAGGGTATCTTATTATTATTATTATTATTATTATTATTATTATTATTATTATTATTATTATTATTGTTGTTGTTGTTGTTGTTGTAAATAAATGAACACACTTCTTCAACAATAAAACTCGAATCAATTGCAATTACAAACTTCAGGCAACTTCTTTGACGAAAATGTCTTCACAGTATTTCTTACTTCATTTTGACGTTAATTCTTCGTCCCTGCTACTGAGGTGAAAACTTACTATTCCATAGTATTATTCTAATATAACAACACATTTTTTCTGAGGATTTTTACCTTGTAAATAACACTATAATAAGATTACTTGTTTTCATTACACGTATATCTGATATTTCGATATCATTTGACATCATTAAAGAAAAGTTTTGTAAGAATTTTGAAAGAGTCTTCCGACGGATTTTCCTTCAATAGAAAGACGGCGATAATGAAGCTTCTCTCAGTTATATTTATCGTCACCGACTCTTGATCAGTGATTTAACCATGGTAATATCCTTTTGCTTAAGTTGAAGAATATTTGCATATTCGATAGTCTCTCAATGTTGCAAATCATTATCTTACTCCTGTTCACTGAAAAATATTTCGAAGGTAAGAAAAGTATCATGCTTTGCAGCTGTATAAAGTGTTCACCCTGGATGCATTATGTGCAAGACTTATCAAAGGTGATGAAATGATTAACTTCAGGAACTGTTCTCCTTTTGATCTTTTTGTAAGCACGAATATGATAAAAGATAAGGGTTAAGATAATGAATCTTACGTGGCGTGAAACATTCGTGACGCGAAAGATAAGAAGTTGATGCCTTGAAACGCGAATATATATATATATATATATATATATATATATATATATATATATATATATATATATATATATATATATATATATATATATACATATACGATATATATAATATATATATATATTATATATATATATATATATATATATATATATATACATATACATATACATATACATATATATATATATATATATATATATATATATATATATATATATATATATATATATATATATATATATATATATATATATATATATATCTATATATATATATATATATATATATATATATATATATATATATATATATGTATATACATACACTTTTTACAACCGGATGTAGGTAATCAGTATAATCTAAATAAACGACTAAGACACATTACAAGGTAATCCTCCAGCTATCTCGTAAAACAATAACGACAACACCAATAATTACATTACACTTACAATAAAAATAAAGAGCGAACATGAAACCGGACCGATTCCCTCAAAAACCGAGGCAAATCATTTTCCAAGAACTCTGAGAGTTCTTAAGGGCAAATGGAAGGCCAGTTGCCTCCCTACAAAGAACGACTCCATTGTTCTCCGCGATGAATGCCCGCGATATTTTTCAATTTTAATTCGAAGTCTTTCCTTTCTCTCTCCTGGACATTTCCTGTATAGCAGCGTTGCTCTCTCTCTCTCTCTCTCTCTCTCTCTCTCTCTCTCTCTCTCTTCCAAGCAACCGTATATTCTGCAAATTAAATGCAAGGCACTAGATTCGACCGATTTTTCTCCCATATATATCTATTTAAAGCGAAGCAGAGGAACAAGAAAAGAATGAAGACTTAACTGACCGATAATGTCTGCCCACAAAGGAAGCGAAGTCTTTCATTTTAGCTGATACTGGCAGTCAGTTATAATGTTTTTCTGTAGATTTTCAATGGATTAGAAGGTGAATTGGAAACTTGACTCACAAAGGTGACCAAGCTTGTCAATACACTTCCCCATTTACTCTATTTAAGAGCCATGGGAGCTCCAAAGATAGCGTGGAACTGTATGTAGCTGTAACTGTAATTATTTATGCACTTTTCCACCAAGAAAGTCTCTTAAGGCCACATTTAGCTGTATTGTTCTTTACTGGTGTGTTATACAGCTCCATTTAACATATAATAATGTTAAGTTTGTGGGTAGGACAAGGGTCATTTCACAAAGGAATATTTTGCCTACATACTATTCTTCATCCCCTCCCCACCTCTCTTTCAGTTAAGGGGCTCATGGAATGGCAATTCTTTAATTCTGTACTGTAAACTGCCTCTTTCATCGGAGTAGGGTTGGCTGCGAATAAAGGTTATTGATGATTCGACAATAAACGGTCGATACGTCAATCTGGATATTATATGATTTTATCGAAGATATAAAACCCTTTTGAAGTGTCATTGCCGATTTCACTTACTAGACCTTTTCCGTCGATAATACAATCTCTTGTTATTTAGTTTTGTTTGTGGTAGAAAAAGTGTCTGGTTATATTTATTCTAATTATAAGTGAAGTAACCAGAAATAAAAGTAAGTGCTAAAGTAGATTTCATTGGACTAAAATCTTACTTTGATTTAGATTTTTGTTCAAATGTAGAATGTTATTTCATAAAAATCAATTATATATATATATATATATATATATATATTATATATATATATATAATATATATATATATATATATTTATACATAGCATCACGTTTTATATACGTCGTGATCAAGTTATTCATATATATATATATATATATATATCTATATATATATATATATATATATATATGTGTGTGTGTGTGTGTGTGTGTGTGTGTGTGTGTGTGTGTAATATAATTTCTTTGGTAGATCATCATATAGCGTCTGAAAATAGTGCATCGTTGCTTAGAATTCTATATTGATTATTCATAGAAGCAAGATCGGATAATGTTGAGAGGAAAAGTTTGGAAAGACCACCGAGAGAGGCGGGGATGGGGGCTGAATGCATGAGGTGAGGGGAAGCATAAGAAAGGAGTAGGATGAGGGAAAAGTAGGAAAGTCAGGGGAACAGTTCACTGAGGAGTCTCTGTCAGCAAAAGAAGTGGAACCCAAAGCGATGCGCCTTCCTCGGAAAAAAAGAAGAAAAAAAAAACGTTTATGGTATCGAAACGGAAGCAATTGACATCTTCCCTATTCCAAAGTAAAGACAGAGAAAGTAACGTAGCGTTTGATAAGGAAATGTGCTTTATGAAGAGTTGCATTGTAAGCAATTCAAGTGGAAAATGCACTCGAGACTTCTCAACCTGAATCCTGAGATGGTTGTTGACTTAAATGATCGTTAACTCGGTTCATTTCTTGTTTGAAGAATCGACTTTGATTTATAATCTATCATATTTTTCGACGAGAATCATAATAAAGTCTAATTTTTTTTTATTCTTTGATAGGTATCTCATCTGGTCTTTTTTTTTTTTTTTTTTAACTTTTATTTCAAGATAATAAATTGGACTTCCTGGGGAGAATAGATGGATCTTATGTCGGTGGAATTTGAACGTCAGGCCCAAAGATATTCCTAACATTGAGGGGACATTAAATTAATGAAGACATTTAAATTAGGTTGGAAGCCAACTACATACTCATTTCCGACCAAGCCTGTTCGAGTTTCTTAAGAAGCTACCTAACGATTGGAAGTAAAGAATAAAAAAAATACTACCAGCGTTTAACAGCTGACACAAACACTACCAATGGCTTGAACTTCACACAAAAACTACTACAGCTGGAAGCTTACACAAAAAATCAACACCGGTTGCGAGTTTCACAAAATTGGAAGCTTACATAATAAAACTAACAATGGGTGGGGGCTTAATGAACAAATACTAATGCTTGGATTCTTACACAAAAACTACCAACTGTCGGAAGCTTATATAAAAAACTACCAATAGTTAGAAGCTTATAAAAAAAAACTACTAACAATTTAAATCCTAAACTAAAAACTACCAATAGCTTGAAGTTTACACTAAATAACTAACAAATTAAGTTTACACAAAAAACTACTATAATAAAAACGAAATCGTAATTATAACGGTATATAAATTAGAATGGAAAGGAAAACATAAATTTTATGGAATATAAATAACCTCTAGCGAAAATTTCCTCACCTTCACAAAAGCATAAAGCACCTGTCAGGTATTATATGAAGTCTTGTAACCAAGATAAAGCCCATAATTTCTTAACCATTTGGCTATCAAGAGATAAAGTTCAAAATATCTTAACCATTTGGCTATCAAGAGAGGTATAAGTTATTGCCGATGCTACTATGCATATCCCCGTCGAGTGCGGGGATTTGTTCTTAGCGTCGGCATCAACCCATCCCTACCAATGCAGATGATTAAGCGCCTCAGTGGCGTGATCGGTATGATCTTGGCTTGCCACCTCGGTGGCCGCGAGTTCGATCCTCGGGAATTCCACTAAGGTATGAGAGATGTGTATTTCTGGTGATAGAAGTTCACTCTCGACGTGGTTCAAACGTCATGTAAAGCCGTTGGTCCCGTTGCTGAATAACCACTGGTTCCAGGCAACGTAAAAACACCATACAAACCAAAACCAATGCAGCTTATTGGTATGTTGGAATTCTTATCACATCACCATGATACTTTATATACAGATATCGCACATAATCGCATTCGATGGGTAGCCTATATCTAGTGTAGAGTCGGCTTCAATTTACACCTCTTTATGACTCGTGTACCGGACCCTTTATTATGACAATTTCCCTCTTCGGTTTAAAAGTGTTTTCAGAGTATAATATATAGTACTAAAATTGCTACAGAATTATTTATTAATGGCTTATCTTCAACATAAATGTTTCCATTTGACTTGAAATAACTTTCACAACATTATTACTTTGCAATTTAACACAAATTTTAGTGAACTTAACAGCAACGCTTCCTCCTCACATCTCGAACCGTACTTATGCGACGAATGGTACTGTTTTTGCCGATTCATGACTCTTGGAACATCTGGCTCCAATCTGCTGAGCTTCAGTCGCAGCCAGAACATTGTTGCCTGATCATAAATACCACTGCCTTCTACAAAGATGTTAAATTGCGCCCATCCTAATCTGACGAGCGCCATTGTCAGAATTCAAGAGGATTTACAAAAATAGGAATATAGGATGTTTTGGCAAACACATTTTTAGAGCCACGTTTTCGCCTAAAATTTATCTGGTACCGACGGCCAAATTATCCTGCGGACCCCTTGGAACATTCCAAGGACCCCTGTGGGTCCGCTGACCACACTTTAAGAAACAATGATTTAGAGACCAAGGGTATTTAGGTATCATAGTTTCTGAGATTTATAAAAAAAATCTATATTAGAACACTATATAGGCTTCTATTTACGAAATTATATCAAGCAGCCTCACAATAAATTAGAAAAGAAAGGGAATTATAATAATAATAATAATAATAATAATAATAATAATAATAATATAATAATAATAATAATAATAATAATAATAATAAAGGTCCAGACAGTAACAGTGTTATAATGCAATGTGCCACAACATTCCGTAATGACTTCCCTTTGCGGGAGTCAAATTGCACGTTGCGAAATTCCATTATCAATCGTGGGAAGTTTTTTTTTTCGCGCTCAGCCGTTGTTGGGATAAAGTGCCGACATAAATGTGGGCCATTCGCTCATTCCCGCTGAGTGGTTGGACGCGATCAAGATAATAAAAGAGATTATTATTCGAAAGGAATTTGAACCATCGAAGGAAAGATTACGGAACGTGTAAGAAATACAGGCAGAATAATAATAATAATAATAATAATAATAATAATAATAATAATAATAATAATAATAATAATAATAATATAAAAAAGTAGTCATGTTATGTTTCTTCCAATAAATAAAAAAAAATTATTTTAAACCATGTTAGATATTCATGCATGTTGTATATGTTTAAATCCAATATAGTTACTGAAAAACATATTCCATAACGAATGATGACATGACACATTCAGTGACTGTTGAGAATAGCTGGAAAAGGCTCCTAAAAACAGCGATCCCGACTAGGGATTAAGCTTTGAAGTAGAAGAGGAAGTCGAGTCTTCTGTCTCTCTCTCTCTCCAGGACTCAAAGTATCCACCGAATAACAATAAATTTCCGTTATCCTACTTAACTGGCCGCCAAATATTTGACGGTGGATTAATTTGTGTGGTGCATATATAGTAAAATAATATCGCTGAAATTGCAGCAGAAAAAGTGTGTGAAAGACACGAGAGAGAAAGAGAGAATAAATACAATGCTCACATACAAAACTAATATTATATATTATAATATATATATCTATCATATATTATATATATAATAATATATATAATAATATATATATATACTATTATAGATATAATATATAATAACACCATATATATCTAATTAAAGGAAAGGCCCATTTAAAAACAGCAAAATATAGAGAAGAAAAAGGTTAAAAAAACTATATTTCAGAGGACTGCTGTCTATCCCTCTTCCCAGGTAGATGAATGAGAAAACGTTTACAGAAAAGGTGGGTATCTATACCACCAAGAGGCCCGACAATTTAGGTCACCAAGTAGGCAAGACCAATTTAGGTCACCCCCAGCTGATAATCTTCCTTTTAATCTATTCTTAAGCAGTTGGTTGAAATGAAAACCTTGTCGATCGTAATCTGAAATCCCATGCTCCTTTTGAGGATGTTCATTACCTGCCCCTCTTTTTATTAAGGCCGATTCCCATCATTTGACTCTTGTAACCGGCAAGTTGCTGCTATAAATTACACGTGACAAATTCCCAGTTTACTTACTTATGGTTTATGTTCATTTATCTGGTGAAAATAGCTGAGTTCTGTTTGGGCTGTAACCTAACCCTGGACCGTTTGTGTTAGTATTAATCTCGGGGAAGGGATTTACCTGTAAATCCGATGTAAGATTTGGTTCACAAGTGTCCCTGGCATGGGATTTGGTAAAACCCCAAGTGTCCTTGGGAGATTGCTTTTGCTTTGGTGGGACGTTTATCAGGGATTTGGCTAAGGTGTTTGGGTAAGTAAATGCAAAAGGGTTTCAGATTTTCCGAGTGGTCCCTGACGTCACAACCTCTGAACGTTCGGGTCCAGGTGAGGAATTTTTATTTTATTGTTGGGTGTATCTCCTGGTCTTGTCCTTTAGGGGGTCGGTGCTGGAAAATTACGTTTGCTTTGTGAATTCCTTTCTCAATTAAATGGTCCATGGGATTACTTTAAAGACGAAAGTTGCCTTCGCGGAAATTAGTTCAAATTCTTTTTCCAGGAAATCCTGGGAGGGAACAAATTCGTAAGGCTCTTAAGAACAGGTTCCTTTTCCTTTTCTTGATGTTTTAATAATTCAGAGACAACGACAGAATACAAATTTATCCATATATTACAGAAAACCAACGTTCTCACTGTCCCATACATTCCACTAACTTTAGCTATCACGACATGCTATCAGATAGGTGTTAGCCAAGCAACCGCGTTTCTTAAGAGCACCTTACAAAGAGGATTTTTTACCCAAGGAGGCTGTTCCAACCCTGAAACCTCTTATAGCTCATTGAACTGCCACTCTGTAATTCAATTGTATGTGGAAAAATCTATCATTTTAAACTTCTAAGTTCATCGCCTGTAAATTCCTCAGTCAAATGGTATACAACAACAATTCAGGATTCAGAACCCCGCCCCCACCCCCTTGTTATTTGACCAAAGCCTTCGTCATTGTTTTTTTTTTAAATCTAAATCTAAAATTGACTAAATGCTGTCTAAACAAGTGTGACAGACTAACAGACAGATACTCAAGGACAAAGGGACAGGACTCTCCACCATCCCAAACTGTTTTCGGCCAATTGGATTGAATGTGTTGACTTTTCGACCTTGTTTTGCCCCCCCTGAACACAGAATAGATGGTGCTTATTCCTTCTTATTTCCATGGCATATTGTTTTAAACTGTTTTTATTAATCAATCCCTTTTTAATTATGAGTTTTGTATATGGGTTACATCATTTGTTATTTTAAACTCTCACGTGGTCAGAAGGTTTTTATCAATATTTGTTTTTAAATATTTGTCTTCGAGCCTGTCCTATTTCCATTTGACCTCAACAAACAGGCTTCTGGAAAAGGTCGACTTTCCGAAGTCCAGTCTTCCGTGAAACAGTTCCAGACAACGGAACCTCCACCACAAAGCCGGAACACGTAGATGCCCCAAATAGGGACTTGGTTCCAGGAAACGCCCAGAGAATTCAGGAGGAACTGAGGAGGAATGAGAATTAATCCTGTGAAGGAGAGTTTTTGGACAATCCCGAAAGCAATGGGCGGGGGTTCCAAGGACGTGCCTATCCCTATTTCTTTCTCTCTCTTCTCTCCTTATATCAACGCTCCTTTCTTACCAGGGTGTTTTGCTGTGGTTGGGTTTGAAACCTCTCTTCTCTCTCACCCCTTCCTTAATAAATGGTAATTAAATGGGTGTCCTGTGAGCCATGGAAAATTCTTCTCTCTCTTCCTCTTTCTCTCCTCCTTCCTACTCGCTCACTCTAATCTCTCTCTCTTCATCTCTCTCCAAGGTGTCCTGCTACCAGGCCTAAAGCCTCCCCTGTATTAAGATTACCACCATTGCATATCCTCACTATATCTGGCCAGGCCTCCCTTTTAGGGATATTCACGTTCAAAATATGTTTTTAAGTCCCTTATTTCAAAAATCGAGTTCCTTCACTGAATCTGCATACCCGTTGGAAAAAGAAATCAAACGGCCGTAGCAGCTGTAAGGAAACATGCCATAATAAACATTTGCATGCCAAGATATGTAAAACCAGTTTCAAGAAAAAAAAACTATAGACTTTCGTGGGTATTCTTGAGTTGAATCGTATCTCCCAAGTCTTTAGCGGCCGGCGTAAAAACAGAAATGAAGCCCGAGGATAAAAAACGCGAGGAAAACTGTTTTTAACAATTTCCTGGGTTCTTTTTCACTGAATATTAAACAAAATGGAATCTTTTTCCTTTCGGTTTTTCACAGCACCTTGATTGAATGAAGGTAGGGGAGGAGGGAGGGGAGGGGCGAAAAGTATTCTGGTTTATCCATAATTGTTTTTGTTATCTATATTTTCTTTCGTTATAATGCAAAAACTTCAAACATTCAATTAATTTTAAATGTCTCCAAACTTTTTATTTTCATAGTCCAAGAAAGAAAGGGCTATAGGGCTGGTACTTGAAGTAACGATTGATTAACTTCCCTTTAAGCAATCACGGGAGTATCTAAAATTAAACAAAATTAAATCGTTTTTTTTTATTGAAATGAAGAACCTATGCTTGATAATCTACATATTACCACCAGTGCAGTGTCGAAGCATAAACTTTTCTGACATAACAGAGAATTTTAATTTGTCGTTTAATTGTTAATTCTGAAGTCTGTTTATTTTGTTTTCATTAGTTTTTTTTTATGCCATTTGCCTTTTGAAACTGGTAATGTTTGATGGAATTGAATGTATCTTTTTCATGCAAAAATAAAAGGACCTTATACAAACTGGCAAGGTAACCTAATAGAGTTATTTATTTTTAAGAGAAGGTTACCAGCTTTTAAACGTACAACCAGCTGGTATTTACTATAATAATGCAGTGTGCTGGCTTCTAGATCTTTTAATTACCCTGGCTTGCTCCCTGTCTGGCAACCCGCCTTCGTGGGGACCCTGACTGACCCGGACTCTGCTCGAACACCAACCGTTTGTTTACCAGGTGTTCCATTTTCCAGAACTTTTCAAGAATCCAGCACACACACATAAATTACCAGTTGGCCTCCCTCCCACCTATTCAATCATTTCTTTGATGCCTTGTTAAATCCATTTGTTTTTTTAAAAAAGAAACTCCATTAGATACCATCCAGTTTTAACTGAGGTCCTTTTAGTATTTGTACCATTGCATTTATTTTTTTTTGCCCACAGAACAATTGTGTATGTAATACACCAAACAAACACCACCTAAAGCCAGCCCTTCACACACACGCCACACACAACCAAACACCCACAACCACACACCCACACACATATAGATATAGTTATATATATATTATATATATAAATATACATATATAATTTATAATAATATTTATAGAATAATTATAACATTCACAAGGACTAGGCGTTTGTGGTTTTACCAGAACGTTAATGGAATTTCTGAAGATGAAACAAAATATTTACAGAATACTAACTTCTTTCTCTACAGCAAAGTTATTTCCAAGTACTTTTAAAATTGAATCAGTTACGATTTCGTGCGCGAATTTAAGTTGCCGGTGTGAAAATCCCCAGGACCCTAAATTAAGGTATGAACCAGTCCCAGTAGGACTATTATTCATAGTTCCTGATATTTCCAGAAATTCAATAATTGGTATAAATTAAAAGGAGCAAAATGATCAAATACATTAGATTAATTGTCCCCAGATTATTTAATTCGAGAATGCAAAATACTCTTGAATTTTCAATGAATGGTAATTTGGTCTTAAGGGAATTCAAAAGTTAAGTTTACTTATTTAAATGGAATCAGTTAACTTGAAGTATGTCGCAGAAAAGAAAATGTAATGGTCGAACTAGAGGACCCGAATAAACCCAACCAAGATGAACCAAGGTGGCTGGTATGAAACCCGGATGATAACCTGAGTCTGGTTCCCCTGATGTGCCTTTGTTACCCCAGAAGGAGGCTGTTATCGGAACTGGTAATTAACAAAACGGTTGGTTCCCGCTTAATTATGGTTCTGGGCACAATGGAACGCAAAAGGGTGTTGTGAGAGAGAGAGAGGAGATGAGGGAGAGACAGAAGAAGAGAGAGGACCCAAGTGTGTTAGAATTTCCAATTTTCCCGGCGACGGCAAATCTCTCGTTAATTAACGATTGTTGGGATCATGTTTGAAATCGAGATCAAAACATTCTGTTGACACTAGCCTTGAGAGTGTTTTTGCCACTTAGGCGGGGAGAGCAATGAATAGTTTCAAGGACGATATTAGTTCCACTGTTTTAAAGTCCGCTTGTATCTAGAACACGACCACCCGTAATTCATCGACACAAAACTCGAGAAACAGATAATGTCCTTTGGCTGGAAGGAAATGCATTTTTTATGTAATTACCTTGTAACTAGTTGGTACCCGAGGTAGGAGGATGAGGGGGATCTTGGGAGTAGGAGCTGTGGTTGGGTTATATATATATATATATAATATAATATATATATAATTAATATATTATATATATATATATATATATATATATATATATATATAATATATATATTTATACTATATATAATTATAGATATATATATAAGTATATATATTATATATATAGATATATATTACTATATATTATATAATTATTATAATAATAATAAAAAGGAGCCCATAAAAACACCAAAATGTAGAGAGAAAAAGTACTATATTTCAGAGACTTGCTGTCTCTCTCTTCAAGGTATATGAATGAAGAAAAGTTTACAGAAAAGGTGGGTATTTTATACCAAGAGATTCGTCACCCCACAAGTAAGGCCCAACTTTAGGTCACGCCCCCGCTGATAACTCTTTCCTTTAATCTTTCTTAAGCGTTGGTTGAATGAACACTGCTTCGACGATGTTCCGATGGTCCAATTCCCGTTTTGAGATGCTTTCATTTACCATGCTTCTCTTTTATTAAGGCCGATTCCATCCAATTTGACTCTTGTACCTGGCAGGTTGCTCTGCTAGAAAATTAAACGTGGAAACATATTCCAGTTTTATTCTTATATGGCTATGTTTCCATTTATAATGGTTGAAAATAAAGCCGAGTTCTGTTGTCCACCATACCTAACTGACCGTTTGGTGTTGTATTTAAATCTCTGGGGAAGTGGATTTGTTACCTGTAAATCCGATGTAAGATTGGTCCCACAGTCCTGGCATGGGATCTCATAATACCCCCAGAGTCTTTGGGCGATGTCTTTTGTTGGACGTTTAATCGAGGGTATTTGGCCTAAGGTATTTTGGGTAAGGTAAATGCAAAAATGGGTTGGATTTCCCAAGGGTTGTGAGTTACTCCTCTTAATCGTCTCCAGGTGGGGGAATTTTTATTGTTTTATTGTTGGGTTGTGGTCGCTGGTTCTTGTCTTTAGGGGTGGGGGGTCGGTAGAAAAAAAATTAACGTTTTTTTTGAATTTTTGAATTTTGCTTTCCCAATTATATGGTCAGGATTACCTTTAAAGATGAAAGTTTCTTGCGAATTAGTTTCCAAATTCTTTGTTTTTCCAGGAAATCTGGGGAACAAATTCCGTAAGGCTCTTAAAGAATAGGTTGCTAGCTAACACCTATCTTGATAGGATTGTTCATGATAACTAAAGTAAGTGGAATATATGAAAGTGAGAACGTTGGTTTGGTTTTCTGTATGTTGGTAAAATTTGTATTTCTGTCCGTGTCTATCCTGATTATTAAAACATCAAGAAAAAAGGAAATTTTGTTTGTCGTGTTTCCCAAGCAAACTTTAAATTTGATGCTGGGGAGGGCACTAAGCGCGTTTTAATTTGAGAGGAATTCCATTAAAATTACCCCACTTATTATCCCCAAAAATGTTAGTTATGTCATCCAACAGTTATCTCATCCACAAGCCAACCTAGTTTCCTTTAAGAGCCTTACGAATTTGTTCCCCTAGATTTCCTGGAAAAACGAATTTGAGAACTAATTTCGCAAGCAACTTTCATCTTTAAAGTATCCTGGGAACCCCATTTAATAATTTGAGAAAGCAAATTCAAAAAGCAAGAAACGTAATTTTTCTTTTTACCCGACCCCCTAAAGACAAGACCAGAGGACACACCCCAACAACTAAAATAAAAATTCCCCCACCGTGGAAGACGAGTTAGAGAGTAACTCAACACCCTTTGGGAAATCCAATCCGAACCCTTTTGCATATACCTACCCAAAATACCATTAGCCAAATCCCTGATTAACGTCACCAACAAAAAAGACATCACCCAAAGACTCTGGGGTTTAAAATATGAAAAAAAAAAAAAAAAAAAAGGAATCCCATGCAATGGGGATCTGTGACCAAACTCATTTACCATCGGATTTACAGGTAAATTCACTTTCCCCCAGAGATTAATACAAACAACCAAACCGCGTCAGTTAGGTTATGGACAAACGAGAAACTCGGCTATTTTCAAACCATATAAATGAAACATAGCCATAGAATTAAACTGGAATAGGTTTCACGTGTAATTTATAGCAGCAAAACTGCCGGTACAAGAGTCAAATGATGGTAATCCGGCCTTAACTAAAAGAGAAGCAGGTAATGTAACATCTCAAAAGTGGAATTGGACATCGGTACATCGTCGACGCCAGTGTTCATTCAACCAACGCTTAAGAAAAGATTAAAGGAAGATTATCAGCGGGGAATCGGGGGTGACCTAAATTGGGCTTACTTGTTGGACGAAATCTCATTGGTAATAAAATACCACCTTTTCCTGTAAACTTTTCTCATTCAATATACCTGGAAGAAGGGAGGATGACAGCAGTCTCTGAAATATAGGTACTTTTCTCTTCTACATTTTGGTGTTTTTTTATGGGACTCCATTTTATTAGATGGAAAGTTCTTTGTTTTTTTACAGGAACATTTTTACCAGTCAATATAATATAATATATATATATATATATAATAGATATATATAGTATATATATATTATATATATATATATATATATATATATATATATATTAGTAGTTGCTTCCTTTATCTTATTGTACCACAAACTTGCTGTTAATATAATCGTACACGAAGTGTTTTTGCTAGTTATCTTTGCCATTGTTCCTTGTAATGACTTTATTAAATCAATCCTACGATTATTTTGCTTCTCATGTTGGTTTTATAAACGATTTTCTGAGCTCATAAAATTATAATTTACCATTAAGAGGGAAGGGCCAAGATTTGAAAAAAAATACTGAAACTAGAGCAGGAAAAAAAAACAAAAAAAAAAACAGCGGTTGGTGAGGTTCAAAACCGATTTACTTTTTCAAAAATAATCTGGATCTTAGAATAATAAGTAAACATCACATTAGAATGAACAAAAAGCCATAGTGCATGTATCCATTGGTAACTGCTGCTAGCTTTCAGCCTGGTAGGCGTGTTTTATTCCAGCGTCCTATTGAATAGGTAGCTAGATAGACAGAGAGGCAAGCAATGAAAATAATTTTTAAGTAGTTTATAAGTAAATGGGTAAGAGGCCATTGAGTTTGTAATGTCATAATGTGATAACTGCCATTAGCGGCGAGTAACTTAAAAAAAATACTTTTTTCGAATATGATTCAATGTGACGAATAAGCTCACTTGCATGACATCACCTTGAAATATATTAAGTAAGATTATTAAAATTTGGATGTATGTTGATAATTAATGATCTAAGACCGAAATTAAAACGGGTTTAAGTTTACATAAACTGGAATATAAATGGTATAAGCAAAAGCTCTATAATTCACTTACTTATTTGTTTTTACAAATAAATAGACCTTACCGGGGAATAATTAAAGGTAATATCACGTCCACCAGGATCAGAGAGAGAGGAGGACCTTTACCTTACCTTACAAGACCCTTACACTCTTGTTTCGGGTTGTCCCAAGGTTCACCCTCAGTGTGATGGCAACCTCTAATGTTTATTACCAGAGAGTTGCTAGTACATCTTCCCGGTATATTTTGCATCTTCCAATCTTGGATGGTCTGGGATGCAGTTTAGATATTTGTCGAAGCTTATTCCCTTAAAACAACCCATCTACGCTCACGTCCATGATATATTCCTCCAGCAATGAGCTGGCAACAGCAATTGAAATAGACGATGCCATTAGCGATTGCTGGGTGCGTAGTGGATTAATAGGTCTATTGTGGCTTTCCTTAGTTTTCTTTCCCCTGGTATAGTTTTGGGCAACTATTAATCTACCTCTGCTTGCTCTTTATGATAATTTTTAGTTCCATGATTATTTTCTTTTTGCATAATTCCTTCTATCTGTTTTTCCATGCCTGGAACTTATCATGTTGAGCGTTTCCTCTTCTCCTTTCATAGGACTATATAATTTTAAGAATTGATAGTCTTTCCCAGTAGTCTATAGGTCCTTAACTTCTTATATTCTACTAAGCTGTAAAGGACCTTTGTACACCTTTCTCTAATTTGTGTCAAATATCCTTTTGATAGGGTGGGGTACACCAGATCATATTGCAATATTTCAAGTGGACTACGAAACGCAGTATTCTTTTTATTAAAGCATAAGCATGAGTTCAGCTTTTTCTTGTTTTGAAGTGGCCGTAACAACATTCCCATTTTTTTTGCTTTACATTTTGCCAACAGAGTTGCTAGTTGATCATTGCATAAACATGTTACCTATTCATCATCACACCCAAGGTCTTTTACTGCTTCCTTATTTGTGATGGTTCCTCATTATTAGGTCCCTTATTAATGCCATATAGCTTTCTTTCTCTGTCTCCATAATTTTTTTATTGATTCAAAATTTCATCAGAGTTGAAAATACCATCCTTATTTACCCCATTGCCCAATCATATACTGTTTGTTAAGGTCTCCTTTAGTAGAGCGTTTTCCTATCTTCCATTCAACAAGTAAGTTTCCTCTACTTATTCTTGTGTCATCTTGCGAAACTTACTCACTTACCGGAAGCATTAACATTATTGTCTATAGTCTTCAATCCATAATAACAAACAGTATATTGCAGCTAACAAAACCGTTAACCTTGCGGCACACCGGTAGTTATTAGCCCTTGGGACTTCGATCCGATTCTCGTCGTGTTTGGCAATAAAATCTATCTGTTTTCTGTTGTTGGTAAAAAATTCTTTTAACCATCTTCCATACTTTATTCCACGATTATTGTGGTTTTCTTAATTTTCTTCCGATAATATATTTATGGTCTAACTTTATTAATCAAAAGCTTTTGACAAAGTCTTAAATAAACCACATCTGTTTCATTTCCGGCTTTTCAATTATTTTTTTGAATATGTTCTCACGGTGGACTAACAGGTTGGGTTTGTGTACTTTTTCCAGGGTACGAAGAAACCATTGTTGTCCTTTATTAAAACCAAATTATTTTGTTTTTTATTAAATGTTTCAGAATATTGTTTTCTTCATTACCCTTTCATTACACTTTCATAATATGTGATGTTAGACTCACCGAAGGCCTATAATTTACGCGCCTCTAGTCATTGAATCCACCACTTTTTGAAAGGTATGGGGTAATATATGCTAATTTGTGTTCATTCATAATCTTGGCCTGTATCTACACTTTGTTTTCTTAATAATATTGGCAAGTGGCTTTGCGATAGAATACCTGAACGACTTTCCTTTAACAAAAATAGCAGGAATTTCCATCAGGGCCCTGCAGCAGCCTCCCACCATTTTATTTTTAATTTCATTAATAGCCTGCACAATAGCAGCTCATTAATAGCTATGGTCAGCCTAAATATTCACTATTTTCATCCCGTTACTTCATATTATTATTATCTTCATTATCTATTCTATTTAGGGGTGAATTCTCTTCTTATATCGTTCTGCCAGGATAATTTGCAAATTTCCTTTTTTTCCATGTTCGGTTTATCGCCCTTCAATTCTCAGAGGGCCTATTTCTATTCTTCTTTTTTTTAGTCATCCTTATTCGCATATGAGTATAATAGTTTGGGGTTTTTTGATTGATATTTTAATAGGGTTTTGGGTCTTTTTTCCAAGTCCCGTTTTTCATTTCTTTTGATTGTATAAATCTTTTTGTTCTGCATTTTTCTATCTTTACTTTTTAGTTCTATAACTTTCCATGCATTTTTTTCTTTTGCAAGACCTCCTTTTTTCCACTTTCTGATTTTCTGGCAACAAGATTCCTTCCTTTGTCGCTTGGTATGCATGAACTGATGTTTACCTTTTCGTCTTTCGGTAGATATTTTTTCCACTATTTTCTCCAATATTTTTATATAATATCTCCGTATTTAACCCTTAGTGAGAGAGGAAGAGAGTGGAGAGAGAGAGAGAAACTGGTAGGTTGCGTACCACCCCATAATACAGGCGTGGGTTACTGTTATGTAGGGGTTACATAAGTAAATTGTATTGCTATTTATAAAGATTGAATAAAGGCTTATGGGTTTTGTATTTTAGCATAAATATTTAGAGGGAATATCCCAACAAATTATGTTAGCGCGGGATATCAAGTGTTTTTGCCGAGAAAAAGATAGACGAGAAAAATGGCTGTTTCCGTGGGGGACCCACCCAAAGACAACCCTTGGCCC
>NC_087216.1:63583024-63603024 GCF_015104395.2 Macrobrachium nipponense
CCTGAATTGTTGTTGTACCTTGACTGAGAATTTACAGCGATGAACTTAGAAGTTTAAATGAATAGATTTTTCCACATACGATTGAATACAGAGTGCAGTTCAATGAGCTATAAGATGGTTCAGGTTGAACAGCCTCCTTGGGAAAAAATCTCTTTGTAAGGCTCTTAAGAACAGGTTGCTGGCTACACCTATCTTGATAGCAATGTCGTGATAGCTAAAGTAGTGAATGTATGACAGTGAGAACGTTGGTTTTCTGTATATGGTAAATTTGTATTCTGTTGTGTCTCTGATTATTAAAACATCAAGAAAAGGAACCTGTTCTTAAGAGCCTTACGAATTTGTTCCCCAGATTTCCTGGAAAAAGAATTTGAACTAATTCGCAAGCAACTTTCGTCTTTAAAGTATCCTGACCATTTAATTGAGAAAGGAATTCACAAAGCAAACGTAATTTTCTACCGACCCCCTAAAGACAAGACCAGAGATACACCCAACAATAAAATAAAAATTCCTCACCTGGACACGATTCAGAGGGTGACTCAGACCCTCGGAAAATCTAACCCTTTTGCATTTACTTACCCAAACACCTTAGCCAAATCCCTGATAAACGTCCAACAAAAGACATCTCCCAAGGACACTGGGGTTTACCAAATCCCATGCCAGGACTGTGACCAATCTTACATCGGATTTACAGGTAAATCCCTTCCCAAGAGATTAATACAACACAAACGGTCAGTTAGGTACAGACAACAGAACTCAGCTATTTTCAACCATATAAATGAACATAACCATAGAATAAACTGGAATTTGTCATGTGTAATTTATAGCAGCAACTGCCGGTACAAGAGTCAAATGATGGAATCGGCCTTAATAAAAGAGGGGCAGGTAATGAACATCTCAAAAGGAGCATGGATTTCAGATACGATCGACAAGGTTTTCATTCAACCAACGCTTAAGAAGATTAAAGGAAGATTATCAGCGGGGGTGACCTAAATTGTCTTGCCTCTTGGTGACCTAAATTGTCGGGCCTCTTGGTATAGATACCACCTTTTCTGTAAACGTTTCTCATTCATCTACCTGGAGAGGGAGACAGCAGTCTCTGAAATATAGTACTTTTCTCTCTATATTTTGCTGTTTTTATGGGCTCCTTTAATTAGATAATATATATATATATATATATATATATATATATATATATATATATATTATATATATATATATATATATATATATATATATATATATAATATTGTTTGTATGTGAGCATTGTGTTTATTCTCTCTTTCTCTCTCGTGTCTTTCACACACTTTTTCTGCTGCAATTTCAGCGATATTATTTTACTATATATGCACCACACAAATTAATCCACCGTCAAAATATTGGCGGCCAGTTAAGTAGGATAACGGAAATTTATTGTTATTCGGTGGATACTTTGAGTCCTGGAGAGAGAGAGAGAGAGAGACAGAAGACTCGACTTCCTCTTCTACTTCAAAGCTTAATCCCTAGTCGGGATCGCTGTTTTTAGGAGCCTTTTCCAGCTATTCTCAACAGTCACTGAATGTGTCATGTCATCATTCGTTATGGAATATGTTTTTCAGTAACTATATTGGATTTAAACATATACAACATGCATGAATATCTAACATGGTTTAAAATAATTTTTTTTTATTTATTGGAAGAAACATAACATGACTACTTTTTTATATTATTATTATTATTATTATTATTATTATTATTATTATTATTATTATATTATTATTATTATTCTGTCCTGTATTTTTTACACGTTTCCGTAATCTTTCCTTCGATGGTTTCAAATTCCTTTCGAATAATAATCTCTTTTATTATCTTGATCGCGTCCAACCACTCAGCGGGAATGAGCGAATGGCCCAAATTTATGTCGGCACTTTATCCCAACAACGGCTGAGCGCGAAAAAAAAAGTTCCCACGATTAATAATGGAATTTCGCAACGTGCAATTTGACTCCCGCAATGGGAAGTCATTACGGAATGTTGTGGCACATTGCATTATAACACTGTTACTGTCTGGACCTTTATTATTATTATTATTATTATTATTATTATTATTATTATTATTATTATTATTATTATTATTATAATTCCCTTTCTTTTTCTAATTTATTGATGAGGCTGCTTGATATAATTTCGTAAATAGAAGCCATATAGTGTTATAATATAGATTTTTTTATAAATCTCAGAAACTATGATACCTAAATACCCTTGGTCTCCTAAATCATTGTTTCTTAAAGTGTGGTCAGCGGACCCCACAGGGGTCCTTGGAATGTTCCAAGGGGTCGCAGGATAATTTGGCCGTCGGTACCAGATAAATTTTAGGCGAAAACGTGGCTCTAAAAATGTGTTTGCCAAAACAATCCTATATTCCTATTTTTTGTAATCCTCTTGAATTCTGACAATGGCGCTCGTCAGATTAGGATGGGTGCAATTTAACATCTTTGTAGAAGGCAGTGGTATTTATGATCAGGCAACTATGTTCTTACTGCGACTGAAGCTCAGCAGATTGGAGCCAGATGTTCCAAGAGTCATGAATCGGCAAAAACAGTACCATTCGTCGCATAAGTACGGTTCGAGATGTGAGGAGGAAGCGTTGCTGTTAAGTTCACTAAAATTTGTGTTAAATTGCAAAGTAATAATGTGTGAAAGTTATTTCAAGTCAAATGGCATTTATGTTGAAGATAAGCCATTAATAAATAATTCTGTAGCATTTTAGTACTATAATATATACTCTGAAAACACTTTTAAACCGAAGAGGGAAATGTCATAATAAAGGGTCCGGTACACGAGTCATAAAGAGGTGTAAATTGAAGCCGACTCTACACTAGATATAGGCTACCCATCGAATGCGATTATGTGCGATATCTGTATATAAAGTATCATGGTGATGTGATAAGAATTCCAACATACCAATAAGCTGCATTGGTTTTGGTTTGTATGGTGTTTTTTGTTTTTACGTTGCCTGGAACCAGTGGTTATTCAGCAACGGGGGACCAACGGCTTTACATGACGTTTGAACCACGTCGAGAGTGAACTTCTATCACCAGAAATACACATCTCTCATACCTTAGTGGAATTCCCGAGAATCGAACTCGCGGCCACCGAGGTGGCAAGCCAAGATCATACCGATCACGCCACTGAGGCGCTTAATCATCTGCATTGGTAGGGATGGGTTGATGCCGACGCTAAGAACAAATCCCCGCACTCGACGGGGATATGCATAGTAGCATCGGCAATAACTTATACCTCTCTTGATAGCCAAATGGTTAAGATATTTTGAACTTTATCTCTTGATAGCCAAATGGTTAAGAAATTATGGGCTTTATCTTGGTTACAAGACTTCATATAATACCTGACAGGTGCTTTATGCTTTTGTGAAGGTGAGGAAATTTTCGCTAGAGGTTATTTATATTCCATAAAATTTATGTTTTCCTTTCCATTTTAATTTATATACCGTTATAATTACGATTTCGTTTTTATTATAGTAGTTTTTTGTGTAAACTTAATTTGTTAGTTATTTAGTGTAAACTTCAAGCTATTGGTAGTTTTTTGTTTAGGATTTAAATTGTTAGTAGTTTTTTTTTTATAAGTTTCTACTATTGGTAGTTTTTTATATAAAGCTTCCGACAGTTGGTAGTTTTTGTGTAAGAACCAAGCCAGTCAGTATTTGTTCATTAAGCCCCCACCCATTGTTAGTTTTATTATGTAAGCTTCCAATTTTGTGAAACTCGCAACCGGTGTTGATTTTTTGTGTAAGCTTCCAGCTGTAGTAGTTTTTGTGTGAAGTTCAAGCCATTGGTAGTGTTTGTGTCAGCTGTTAAACGCTGGTAGTATTTTTTTTATTCTTTACTTCCAATCGTTAGGTAGCTTCTTAAGAAACTCGAACAGGCTTGGTCGGAAATGAGTATGTAGTTGGCTTCCAACCTAATTTAAATGTCTTCATTAATTTAATGTCCCCTCAATGTTAGGAATATCTTTGGGCCTGACGTTCAAATTCCACCGACATAAGATCCATCTATTCTCCCCAGGAAGTCCAATTTATTATCTTGAAATAAAAGTTTTTTTTTTAAAAAAAAAAAAAAAGACCAGATGAGATACCTATCAAAGAATAAAAAAAAATTAGACTTTATTATGATTCTCGTCGAAAAATATGATAGATTATAAATCAAAGTCGATTCTTCAAACAAGAAATGAACCGAGTTAACGATCATTTAAGTCAACAACCATCTCAGGATTCAGGTTGAGAAGTCTCGAGTGCATTTTCCACTTGAATTGCTTACAATGCAACTCTTCATAAAGCACATTTCCTTATCAAACGCTACGTTACTTTCTCCTGTCTTTACTTTGGAATAGGGAAGATGTCAATTGCTTCCGTTTCGATACCATAAAACGTTTTTTTTTTTTTCTTTTTTCCGAGAAGGCGCATCGCTTTGGGTTCCACTTCTTTGCTGACAGAGACTCCTCAGTGAACTGTTCCCCTGACTTCCTACTTTTCCCTCATCACCTACTCCTTTCTTATGCTTCCCCTCACCTCATGCATTCAGCCCCCCATCCCCGCCTCTCTCGGTGGTCTTTCCAAACTTTTCCTCTCAACATTATCCGATCTTGCTTCTATGAATAATCAATATAGAATTCTAAGCAACGATGCACTATTTTCAGACACTATATGATGATCTACCAAAGAAATTATATTACACACACACACACACACACACACACACATATATATATATATATAATATATATATATATATATATATATATATATATATATATATATATATATATATATATATATATGACTGGTAAAAGTGTTCTGTAACAACAGAATTCCATCTAATAAAGGAGCCCATAAAAACACCAAAATGTAGAGAGAAAAGTACTATATTTCAGACTGCTGTCTCTCTCTTCAGGTATATGAATGAGAAAAGTTTACAGAAAAGGTGGTATTTATACAAAGAGATTCGTCCACAAGTAAGCCAATTTAGGTCACCCCCGCTGATAATCTTCCTTTAATCTTCTTAAGCGTTGGTGAATGAACACTGCGTCGACGATGTCCGATGTCCAATTCCCTTTTGAGATGTTCATTACCTGCTTCTCTTTTATTAAGGCCGATTCATCATTTGACTCTTGTACCGGCAGTTGCTGCTATAAATTACGTGACATATTCCAGTTTATTCTATGGTTATGTTCATTTATATGATTGAAAATAGCCGAGTTCTGTTGTCCATACCTAACTGACGTTTGTGTTGTAGTAATCTCTGGGGAAGTGATTTACCTGTAAATCTGATGTAAGATTGGTCACAGTCCTGGCATGGGATCTCATATTACCCCAGAGTCTTTGGGCGATGCTTTTGTTGGACGATTAATCAGGGATTTGGCTAAGGTATTTGGGTAGGTAACAAATGCCAATCGGTACATGGAATACTTTGAAACTACAGTAATAAATGCAATAAAACCCAAAAAACAAAACATGCTGTGGATGAGATACGTGGATGACATACTAACATTTTGGGATAATAAGTGGGGTAATTTTAATGAATTCCTCTCAAAATTAAACGCATTAGTTGGCCCAGCATCAAATTTAAAGTTGAATGGGAAACAGACAACAAAATTCCTTTTCTTGATGTTTTAATAATCAGAGACACGACAGAATACAAATTTACCATATACAGAAAACCAACGTTCTCACTTTCATATATTCACTACTTTAGCTATCATGACAATACTATCAAGATAATTCTTAGCTAGCAACCTATTCTTAAGAGCATTACGAATTTGTTCCCCAGATTTCCTGGAAAAAGAATTTGAACTAATTCGCAAGCAACTTTCATCTTAAAGTACTCCCTGACCATATAATTGAGAAAGCAATTCAAAAAGCAAACGTAATTTTCTACCGACCCACTAAAGACAAGACCAGAGACACACCCAACAATAAATAAAATAAAAATTCCCCACCTGGAGACGATAAGAGAGTAACTCACACCCTTGGGAAATCCAACCCTTTTGCATTTACCTACCCAAATACCTTAGCCAAATCCATGATTAACGTCCAACAAAAGACATCGCCCAAAGACTGGGTATATGAGATCCCATGCCAGGACTGTGACCAATCTTACATCGGATTTACAGGTAAATCACTTCCCCAGAGATTAATACAAACACAAACGGTCAGTTAGGTATGGCAACAGAACTCGGCTATTTTCAATCATATAAATGAACATAACCATAGAATAAACTGGAATATGTCACGTGTAATTTTATGCAGCAACTGCCGGTACAAGAGTCAAATGATGGAATCGGCCTTAATAAAAAGAGAAGCAGGTAATGAACATCTCAAAAGGGAATTGGACATCGGACATCGTCGACGCAGTGTTCATTCAACCAACGCTTAAGAAGATTAAAGGAAGATTATCAGCAGGGGTGACCTAAATTGGCTTACTTGTGGACGAATCTCTTGGTATAAATATCACCTTTTCTGTAAACTTTTCTCATTCATATACCTGAAGAGAGAGACAGCAGTCTCTGAAATATAGTACTTTTCTCTCTACATTTTGGTGTTTTTTTATTTTGGGCTCCTTTTATTAGATATATATATATATATATATATATATATATATATATATATATATATATATATATATATATATATATATATATATATATATATATATGAATGAATAAATTGATCACGACGTATATAAAACGTGATGCTATGTATAAATATATTATATATATATATATATATATATATATTATATATATATATATATATATATATATATATATATATATATATATATATATATATATAATTGATTTTTATGAAATAACATTCTACATTTGAACAAAAATCTAAATCAAAGTAAGATTTTAGTCCAATGAAATCTACTTTAGCACTTACTTTTATTTCTGGTTACTTCACTTATAATTAGAATAAATTTAACCAGACACTTTTTCTACCACAAACAAAACTAAATAACAAGAGATTGTATTATCGACGGAAAAGGTCTAGTAAGTGAAATCGGCAATGACACTTCAAAAGGGTTTTATATCTTCGATAAAATCATATAATATCCAGATTGACGTATCGACCGTTTATTGTCGAATCATCAATAACCTTTATTCGCAGCCAACCCTACTCCGATGAAAGAGGCAGTTTACAGTACAGAATTAAAGAATTGCCATTCCATGAGCCCCTTAACTGAAAGAGAGGTGGGGAGGGGATGAAGAATAGTATGTAGGCAAAATATTCCTTTGTGAAATGACCCTTGTCCTACCCACAAACTTAACATTATTATATGTTAAATGGAGCTGTATAACACACCAGTAAAGAACAATACAGCTAAATGTGGCCTTAAGAGACTTTCTTGGTGGAAAAGTGCATAAATAATTACAGTTACAGCTACATACAGTTCCACGCTATCTTTGGAGCTCTCATTGGCTCTTAAATAGAGTAAATGGGGAAGTGTATTGACAAGCTTGGTCACCTTTGTGAGTCAGTTTCCAATTCACCTTCTAATCCATTGAAAATCTACAGAAAAACATTATAACTGACTGCCAGTATCAGCTAAAATGAAAGACTTCACTTCCTTTGTGGGCAGACATTATCGGTCAGTTAAGTCTTCATTCTTTTCTTGTTCCTCTGCTTCGCTTTAAATAGATATATATGGGAGAAAAATCGGTCGAATCTAGTGCCTTGCATTTAATTTGCAGAATATACGGTTGCTTGGAAGAGAGAGAAGAGAGAGAGAGAGAGAGAGAGAGAGAGAAAGCGAACGCTGCTATACAGGAAATGTCCAGGAGAGAAGGAAAGACTTCGAATTAAAAATTGAAAAATATCGCGCCCATTCATCGCGGAGAACAATGGAGTCGTTCTTTGTAGGGAGGCAACTGGCCTTCCATTTGGCCTTAAGAACTCTCAGTGTTTGTCTGCCCCGAGGATTTTGCTTCTGAGTTCTTGGAAGGAAAATGGATTTTGTCCTCGGCTTTTGAGGGAATCGGTTTCCGGTTTTTCAATGTTTCGCCTCTTTATTTTTTTTTGATTGTAAGTGTAATGTAATTATTGGTGTTGTCGTTATTGTTTTACGAGATAGCTGGAGGATTACCTTGTAATGTGTCTTAGTCGTTTATTTAGATTATACTGATTACCTACATCCGGTTGTAAAAAGTGTATGTATATATATATATATATATATATATATATATATATATATATATATATATATATATATATATATATATATATATATAGATATATATAGATATATATATATATATATATATATATATATATATATATATATATATATATATATATAGATATATATATTATATATATATATATATATATATGTATATGTATGTATATATATATATTATATATACTATATATATATATATATATATATATATATATATATATATATATATATGTATATATATATATATATATATATAAATATATATATATATACGTATATGTATATGTATATTATATATATATATATATATATATATATATATATATATATATATATATATATATATATATATGTATATGTATATATATATATATATATATATATATATATATATATATATAATATATATATATATATAAATTCGCGTTTTCAAGCATCAACTTCTTATCTTTCGCGTCACGAATGTTTCACGCCACGTAAGATTCATTATCTTAACCTTATCTTTTATCATATTCGTGACTTACAAAAAGATCAAAAGGAGAACAGTTCCTGAAGTTAATCATTTCATCACCTTTGATAAGTCTTGCACATAATGCATCCAGGGTGAACACTTTATACAGCTTTCAAAGCATGATACTTTTCTTACCTTCGAAATATTTTTCAGTGAACAGGAGTAAGATAATGATTTGCAACATTGAGAGACTATCGAATATGCAAATATTCTTCAACTTAAGCAAAAGGATATTACCATGGTTAAATCACTGATCAAGAGTCGGTGACGATAAATATAACTGAGAGAAGCTTCATTATCGCCGTCTTTCTATTGAAGGCAAAATCCGTCGGAAGACTCTTTCAAAATTCTTACAAAACTTTTCTTTAATGATGTCAAATGATATCGAAATATCAGATTATACGTGTAATGAAAACAAGTAATCTTATTATAGTGTTATTTACCAAGGTAAAAATCCTCAGAAAAAAATGTGTTGTTATATTAGAATAATACTATGGAATAGTAAGTTTTCACCTCAGTAGCAGGGACGAAGAATTAACGTCAAAATGAAGTAAGAAATACAAACGTGCTGTGAAGACATTTTCGTCAAAGAAGTTGCCTGAAGTTTGTAATTGCAATTGATTCGAGTTTTATTGTTGAAGAAGTGTGTTCATTTATTTACAACAACAACAACAACATAATAATAATAATAATAATAATAATAAGAATAATAACTAATAATAATAATACTAATAATAATAATAATAATAATAAGATACCCTAATCCAGACTATAAGGATTCTATGTGGGGACATCAAGATCGAGTTTGGAATAGAAAAATATGCTTTGGTCAACATACAAAAAGGCAAAGTAACAAGGACTGAAGGGATAAAAGCTACCAGATGGGAATAACATCATACATATACAAACTACCTAGGAGTAATAGGAGAAGATATAAAACACCAGAGATGAAGGACACGATCAGGGAAAGAATATATGTTAATTCTTAAGGTGATACTCAAGTCAAAAACTCAACGCCCCCCGGAAAAATGATAAAAGCCATAAACACATGGGCAGTACCAGTAATCGGATACATCGCAGAGTAGCGGAGTGGACGAAGGCTGAACTCCGCAGGCATAGGCCAGAAAACTAGGAAACAAATGACAGTTATACAAAGCAAATACAAACAGACAATACATAACACGAAAGGAAGGAAGGAGAGGGCTGCTAGCGTAGAGGACTGCGTCAACACTCGAGAGCAGAGCACTTGGCGAATATCTGAAAACCAGTGAAAACGAGGGCTAAGAAGTGCATGGGAAGGACTGAGAAAAGTAGACAAAGACCCTGAAATATACAGAGAAAGGAGAATGAAAAATAGAACAGAGGAATGGCACAACAACCCAGAAGACAATATATGAGACAGACTAAATAACTGGCCAGCGATGAAACATGGCAATGGCTACAGAGGGGAGAGCTCAAGGACGACACCATACAAACACAAAAATCAAGAAGGAAACCGAAGGAATGCTAACGGCGGCACAGGATCAGGCTCTAAGATATAGATATATCCAAAGAACGATAGATTGGAATAACATCTCACCTATATGCAGGAAAAACGAGACCATAAACCACAATGCAAGAGAATGTGTAGCACTTACACAGAACCAGTACAAAAAGAGGCATGATTCAGTAGCAAAAGCCCTCCACTGGAGCTTGTTCAAGAAACACCAGCTAATTAGTGGTACGAACACCAACCTAAGGGAGTGATAGAAAATGATTAGACAAAGTTCCTCGGGGACTATGCTATTAGAATACATAGGGTGACACTTGCCAATAGACCAGACGTGATGTTGATTGACAAAATCAAGAAGAAAGTATCACTCACTGATGTAGTAATGCCATGGGACACCAGAGTAGATGAGAAAGAAAGAGAAAAGATTGATAAGTATCAAGATCTGAAAATAGAAATAAGAAAGATATGGGATATGCCAGCGGAAATTGTATCCATAATCATAAGAACATGATCCCGGAACGGTCCCCTCCCCCATCCCCATAAAAACCACAGTCGAATTGGATGATTGTGATAGAAAAAAAAGGCGATATAATAAGAATAATGTCAAGGTAAATAAAACTTTTTGAATTGGTATACATTTGATACAGCAACGCCTTCATTCAGTCTCCCGTATACTAAAAATTGGTTTGTGAAGAAGAAATTCCATCTGTGTTTTGGTTTAGTAAAGCAATCTAATGCTAGCATGGGCTTATGTTCCATAAAGTTGGCTACGTTTGGTATGTTACGAATTTCAAGAGCTTTCATTTTACAAAATTATTTTTAAAGCTTGTCGACAGGTAAAGAAAAAAAAGTCAGGGCAAGTATCTAACACTCATGCATAAAAAGACCATAAATGATACATTACCAATAAAAAAATAAATCGAAAAACAGCCAGAAAATATGTGGGAATTTCGAAACTAGTCAAAAGACAATCATTGTCTTTCAGTTTGTCTTACTTTCTTTAGTAGATTTGGGCGTTTATTGCGACCTATTACAGCCAGAACGTGACAACTAATGTTTGTTGCCATTTTCATCAGCCCCTCAATTAACGCCTTTCGTTTGCGTGATTAATTAAAATCGCCATGTTTGTGTAATAACGGTGTTTGAACGTAATGTGATCAGATGACGCATGCGCCAGGCAATAAGTGTTTTGTTCTACATTGCAGAGTCGTTTGGTATCTTAAGAGCAACTTATATTGAACTGAAAACAGTCTTGGTTGAGCAGGTTATCGCAGCACCTTGTTCGGACAGTTAAAGGTCCTTTCGTCCCACAATTGATTTTATAGTTTTGGTCCTACGGTTGATTTTCACAAATCTTTTCCATTTACAGATCTTACTATCATACTGTTCAATAATTCAGTTAACTATTTATTTTTTATGTTTCTTATTGTATTTGCCTACTTTTCAATGGATGCGAAGAAATACTTAAATCTCTCTCTCTCTCTCTCTCTCTCTCTCTCTCTCTCTCTCTCTCTCTCTCTCTCTCTCTCTCAGTGTTTGACAGCTCCCATGTTCTTGGTATTTTTTTTTTATTTATTTTAGATCAATATTACCTAAATGTCACCAAATACACAATCACCCCAATAGAACGTGTAACTATTTCGACATTTGTGACAACCTTCGAACACTGTTTTTAACAAAGGAAGCAGAAGTTCTGATATTTTACGGATTCCACAAAGGGAAAACAGAAAACTGACAAGTCATTTGCGATTCTTCGACAACACGATGAGAATAGTGATGAAAATGCAAAATAAAAAGGAATAAGTAAGGATTCGAAATCTTATGACTTTATGAGAAGCATTGAGCATTTTGCTTCTCGAGGAATATATGTGGAATATGTGTATATGTACATACACACACACACACACACACACACATATATATATATATATATATATATAATATATATATATATATATATATATATATATATATATTATATATATATATATATATATATATATATATATATATATATATATATATATATATATATATATATATATTATATGTGAATGTGTGTCTTTTCAACAGACAGACTCGTTAACCACAACTGCATTCATAATTTAACTCCTATATCACAAATGAGTATTGTTGACCTGGGAAAATATCATCTGTTAAATTTAAAAAGGAAGAGACATACACTAAGTATGATATGTTAAAATGAAAAGAAATGCAAAAGGTTTGTGAAAGGAGCAGAGGTGAGGAAGAGCTGAAAAATCCGGAATCGTGTCCTAGAAATGTGGGAATAAATGGCGCTGATATATATCGTGGTCAGCAGAGCAGCATTTACAGGGATGTATATTGACCAGTTATATGAAACGTCCAATAACGTGAAGGTTATCTACACGGGAGGGGTATTAATGAAGGGTTAAGGGGTTGTTCAAACTTAAATCGGGAGACATTGGATGTACGTAAAATTAATTACTTTGTGTTTTTTTTAACTACTGTCTTTATTTTTTATGTACATATATGCGGCAGTTCCCAGCAGTTATAGCTTGCGGGTAAGCGAACTGCTCCTAAGTTCTTCATTTTGTTCACGAACAAGACTTGATTGTTATATAAAAATTAATGACACGTTTTGTTGTTAGAAAATTCCCTGAATATGGAAGAACTTGACATCAAACAATGATCTAGGAACCTACAAAGTCTGAGTTGCTTTATTGGTGTTACTATTAACAGATCAGACAACGAAGACTTAATCAACAGATTCGGCGGAATGAAACCTTCGCTGTCGTCATGATAACCAATCTGCAGCATCCTTATGACAGACATTGGGCTGATGGAGTGTCTTTAGTTTTTACCTGCTCTTGCCATAAGGAACAAATTCATCTGGCGTCAACGTCAAAGAATTTATCATTTTCAATTCTGTTAAAGATTGTTCAGTCCAGACACAAGTAAAAAAAAAAAAAAAAAAAAAAAAAAAATCCTTTATCATGAAGGTACTGGTGGGTATGTTCGTTTTGTCCCACCTTCCATTTCCTATTAAACTACTTTTTATTCTTTCATTGTCTTATTCATTTGGATTACCGCCTCTGCTCTCTTCAAAGTAATAAGAAAGGGAAATCAAATACTAAAAACGTATCAACATAGGTTCGAGGACACGGTAGGAAGAATCAACGATTTCTATTTTCCTGGAACATTTATGTTTGATTCTTACATCAGGAAAGTTGGCCTTCGAGATGGGGTGTCATATGAATTTAGATGACATTATATTAATTGATCCGAATTTCGAGCTTATGTTCCAGTTGTGAATGACGGAAGTTTCAATGCATTTATACCACTAGGGATTCCTGAATCCCCACGTAACTTGAGATAAAGTTCTTCCCGTTCAACTGAAGAAGACATTCCCTCTTCAGATGTATTGAAAAAGAAACTACATTTTAAGTGAAATTCAATTAAATTGGTCTTTTGGAAACTATTTATTTTACGACACTAAATATCCATTTTCAGTTCATTCAGAGATGTTTTCAGTGCCAGAGAGAGAGAGAGAGAAGGGGGGGGGGGGGGGGTTGTTGGCGGTTGTTCTTCCGCATTCGTGTCACCTGTCTGTTTTCTTTTCCACGAGTCTGTCTTCATAGGCTTCGCTTGATTTCCTTTTAGCTCCTGATGAGAAAGAGAAGCGATTCTGGGAATCCCTTTGTCCTGTTCACAGGAAAGTTAGATTTCAGGCCGAAGAAAAGAACTACGCCGTCTGCAGGCAAGGAAATAATTCACTTGTTAAAAACACTCGCTTGTTATTCGGAAATTTAATTGTCTTCTTGTGTCCCTGTAGTATTTGGAACTTCGAGTTCGTAGTTTTTTAAAGAAGTATTCTGTAACTCCATTTTATTTGTTCGATTTATTTTTCGCAATTATTCTTTTGTGTTAGAACTTTCTGGTATTATTTTCAAGTAAAGTATTTTGAAACCTGTCTCAATGCCTTGGCACCGAAAGCATCAACATGTGAACGGAGTGAAATTCAGAGGACCTTGAGGCTGCTGGAATAATGCTTGTATGTCTTTTTTCTGAATCTATGATCCATAATTTATTTATATTGCACAATAGTGATTAAATGCTTCTAAATGTTCCGTATTAATTTGTTAATTATTTTCCCTCAATTGTGAAATCCTATTAATCAACAGGGAACGCCATATTCCTCCAGCCTCTGGTTATTGATCAATGCTAGTAATTCTAAATTTACGGAGACTTTCAAACGACACAAATATAATTTCAACGGAAATTATTCTGGCGTTTTTATTCGACGGGATATAAAATTAGAACCTTGCTTCATCCATCATTTGCTCACAACGTTTCATAGGAAAACCCTTATTATAATCTTACAAACTTGAGTCAGTTAGTCAAATCCACTATTTTTAATGATCAAGATGATAGCAACGGCATGAACTATATATATATATATATATATATATATATATATATATATATATATAGATATATATATATATATATATATATATATATATATATATATATATATATAATATATATATATATATATATATATAATATATATATATATATATATATATATATATATATATATATATATATATATATATATATATATATATATATATATATATATATATATATATATATATAATATATATATATATATATATATATATATATATATTATATATATATATATATATATATATATATATATATATATATATATATATATATATATATATATATATATATATATATTTACATAAGTAAGAAACATTTGAGGACTTTGTTATTGCCTCATACTAATAGCTGAAGTTACACAAAATGGATATTAGGAATTCTCTCTCTCTCTCACAATATATGTATATATATGTGTGTGTTTGTATGATTTATATGGACGGATACACACACACACACACACACACACACACACACACACATATATATATATATATATATATATATATATATATATATATATATATATATATATATATATATATATTATATATATATATATATATCCTAAAATATATATTACTAAAGGTTAAGAGCTACTTCACTGTTTTGGGGTTCATCCCGCGTCTCTCTCTCTCTCTCTCTCTCTCTCTCTCTCTCCTCTCTCTCTCTGAGAATATGGCTGACTGAGCCAACCAAGTTTTGGTCTATGTAAGCAACACTGATTGGATGCGGCTGGAATTTCATAACAGAATCTCTCTCTCTCTCTCTCTCTCTCTCTCTCTCTCTCTCTCTCTCTCATGTTCGCTTCAAGTGCTTTAATAATAACTAGAATGGAAGCTTCGATGACTGTCTATTTAGCCCGACTTCCCCAAATATTATATCTTCCGACACAAAATATGGAAACACTGGAATCCTGATCCCTCTGAACCTTCATACCGATATTTAAAGGAAGTGTGAAGAATTTCTTAACAAATAGGAGTTCTTTTTTTACACTTTACTTTTGACTATGGCGTTTCCCTTTCTCGGTATTACCGCCACCAAACAAATGAGATTTATTAGTTCAAGTAGTCGTGTTAGTTCTCTGTAAAAGAAAACTATTGAGATGGCTTTGTTTGTCAGTCCGCTCTTTTTCTGTCCGCTATCAGATCTTAAAAACTACGAAGGCTAGAGGGCTGCAAATTGGTATGATGATCATCCACCCTCCAGTCATCAGACATATCATATTGCAACCGTCAAGTCAGGATTTTTTTTCTTTACCTTATTCAAGGTTAAAGTTAGCCATAAGCATGCGTCTGGTAACGATATAGGACTGGCCATCACCGGACCTTGGTTAAAGTTTCATGGGACGCGGCTCATACAGCATTATACGGAGACCACCGAAAGATAGATCTATTTTTAGTGGATTTGATAATACTTTTTACAGAAAACTCGACTACGAAGAAGAAACTTCGGCGATTTTTTTACATTTTTTTTTTACTGGCTTTCCATCCAGAAAATCACGAACAGAATTATAATTCTACAGATTTCATTTTATCAATACGTTCTGCTCATTTTTTCAGTTATTAGCTGTTTTATCTAGCAAAGTTGGATTCCCAAGAAAACGCAAAGCAAAGCCTACATGAACAGCTGAATCTCTGGAACTTGCACATTCCTACTTCATACTGTCATCACAAAGCACCATCACCACACCAATGGCTAACACCTCTATACACGCTGCAGAATTCATTTACACCAAGGATTCCTAACCTGACTCCAGACCCCCAACGAATTACCGTATATAGTTCTATACTCCTCTTTGCTAGAGTCCACTTAAGTACTATTTGTTGGCAAAATATAACTTGATATACTTAGGTATGAATAGCTAGGAAGAGAACATACAAGAAAATCAAAATCATTTACAGTTTTATATAGCTATTTATTTACAATACAATTGGGTCTCATGAAAGTGGCTAATTCCTTCAAATTTTATCCGATGAATGGAAACATACGTAAACACAACACCCCGTGTCCTTCAAGGTTTATAATATTCAATCTTAATAACACAGAGTAAGTTAAATGTGAAGTGCAAAATCAGAAGAGTTTTGAAAAGGAGCAAAAGACCTTTCGTAGCAAACTTCTGCTTCTTTCACACGATACCTGCCATTATAACTGTGTAAATTAAGAGTGAAGCGTGTGTCGAGAGGCAAAATGGTATTCTAATGGACCTTTCTAATAACGATATGAAATGTGAATGTACAACTTCCGGAGATTCAGGTGATCATAAAGACCTGTCTGTGGTTTATGATTGTGTGTATGGTGTGTATATATATGCATGCATGTAGGTATAACTGAATCACGAAAATTTGGAACGTGATGAATATAGTATAAAGGTTGGAGCCACGAAGGAAAGTGAAACAGTGGAGTGCTGCGAGATCTTTCGACTTAGCGTCCTTTACTTAGCAGACATACATATATATATATATATATATATATATATATATATATATATAGATATCTATATATATACATATATATATATATATATATATATATATATATATATATATATATATATATATATATATATATATTTAAATGTGTTAGGGGGGGGGGGAGAAAGTACATATAGTATAATCGTTAATATCCATTCTTCTGACTCTACTTAAGTATGCTTGTCTCTAACAGAATTAAACATATGTTTGGGAACGTCAGATAATCTCTTTAACTAACGATGAGTACAGAAACACAAGTTGGTATTTGCTCTTGCCAGAAATAGACTCTGGATTGTGGGTAGAGGACGGGGTGGGTAGGGGTTAGATCCAGGAATGGTGGAGTGGACCTTTTGTCCTCACGGACTTCGGTGTCACAATTTCCATTTGCCCAGACAGGGATTCATTCCCGAGTCAATGGCTGAAGGCAAATAGAGTTGTGGTGAGAACAGTCCATGTTCATACTGTTGCTGTTGTAGTTGTTGGTATCGTTTGTCATGACTTCTGTGTTTGTGTGAATCCTACCTAATGGAGTCTAAAGAAATTGCAATTTGATTTTGTATGGCATCAGAGCTATTCATTGACAATCTAAGGTCACCATCATAGTCTGTGCACATACATCTTCCTTTGAATAAATATTATGAATAAATCCTTTTTACATGTCTATTGTATATATAAATGCATATGCGTATGTAATAATAATTATATGCGTGTGTGCATGTTTGTTTGTCTATGTGTAACCAGTAGTTACGTATATGAAATTTAAAACAAACTGGCATAGTGTTCAGTGCATATTTAGGTATATATTTTAAAGCATAAAACCGTTAGAAGCTCAATAAAAGAAAAGAAAACAGAAACAGAGAAAAGAGACAGAGAAAACAAGCTATTCAGCATTAAGCTACAGCATCTGCTCAGGAGTACTACTGAACAGGCGAAGATTTTTTTACGGAGTTCTTTCATTTGTAAACATTCTCGGACAAAGTAAAGTGCTGGAAATAGATTTTGCAGCTTTTGGTTGGACTCTGACATCTATTTCGTTGCCCTTTCGTCGCTTTTTATTATGAATGCAGATGGTCTTCAGAGGCCATGTGGATTCTCGTCTTTTGTAAGGAAACTATTTCTTCAGCTATATTTACTCACTGTTGCTGTGACCATGACGATGTGACGAAGTTTTCCGTAAAACGTGTGGGCAACTTACTGTTGGTACTGTGTATGTATATTTGTATATATGTATGTATATATATATGTATGTATATATATATATATATATATATATATAATATATATATATATATATATATATATATATATATATATATATATCTATCTATCTATCTATCTATCTATCTATCTATCTATCTATCTATCTATATATATGTATATGTATATATATATATATATATATATATATATATATATATATATATATATATATATATATATATATATATATATATATATATATATATATATATATATATATATATATATATATATATATATATATATATATATATATATATATATATATATATATATATATATATATATATATATAAGTGTGTATATGTATTTATATTATATATATATATATATATATATATATATATATATATATATATATATATATATATTCAAAATCCAGGGTACTTTAAATTTCTAGAGCTATTCAGTCTTTCTATTTAAGGAAGGGAGACAGTGGCGAATATTGCATTAATGATCTCTTCCTCCACTCAGGAATTCACATTCGCTCTCAGGACTAAAAATATGTATTATCATTTGTCGTGAAAATGATATGAAGCTTTGAACTTAGTTTTCGAAGATGCGTGAATAATAGATAAAAAAGATAGGGGTTCAAAACAAAGGAACAAGAGGTCTGACCGAACTCAGTGTTTGCGTTTCAATTCAGTATATTATTGCGGTTTGTTAAAGTCAGATACTTATCCGTTATCAATGAGGCATGGCATACCTCGACTATTCTTTGTGGGGTCCCTAATCCGCATAAATAGTGTTTTTTTTTTTTTTCCTGAACCGGCTGATTCGAGAACTGTCACAAGGAAAGAAGATTTTCATCCTCAAGGATGAAACATTCCATCCACCTAAACGCATCATTCTTCAGTCTGAATGAATTTTGTCTCAAATACATTAAAAGGGATGAAAGAAATTCTGGCTTTCAGCACGGTAAACCTGATAGATGCCAAAGGCCTCCAGACTGCTTCTCTTTGTAATCTATAGCCTATTAACATTTTCAGTGTTCTTTTTATTGATTTAGTCGTGCATTTTAGTCCTGGAGCTGGGGTTACCTGCCTTTAGATTATTCAGTGCCAAGTTCGTTTGTTAATTTTGATTCTGTTATGGCGCATTTGGTGATTTTCTTGTCTTAGTTTCATTTTGCTTCGTTTGGCTTCTCTTGGAGTAATTCTGTTCGCGCTGAATAAACTGGTTCTTATTTTCTTTCCGTTTCTAAGAGTTACTCTATTCAGTTTCTGAACATCGTTTGGAAAACAAGCAGAGCAAAAGCAATGAAAAGCACAAAGACAAATGGAACTGGGAAATGAATTAGTCGAGTTTATTCTCCAGACTCTACATTGAAGGAAGGGGAGAGAACAAGACCTAAAAAAATACTGGATAAATAGAGATGGTGAACCGAAAGGAAGGTCCCCAACATTCAGTGCTACTGGCAGCTTCCTAATGGAGACACCTTTTATTTGGGTGGTCCAGTTTATACTAACACATGCACATGCATACGCATATAGTATACATAAATACACAGACACTTTATTTACACACACACTACATACATCATATTACAAGCATATATTATTTCTATAACATCAA
>NC_087216.1:63608024-63610524 GCF_015104395.2 Macrobrachium nipponense
TAAATTGCGCAGCCTTTCATACCTTTGTTCAAGGGTAATAAAACGGGAAAATCTAATGCAATTGAAAAGTTATATTTGTTGGATGTTCCAATAACTGGAACATAACGGACACAGTAATAAATCTCTATCAATTAATCGGTTGATCAGTTTGAAAGGAATCTGTTCTGTATCTTTTTTCCTCTTTTTTTTCTCTCTTTTGCTTCGTTTGGTAAAAAAGAAAGTATCTCTTGTATTTAATGTGTCAGTTACGAGCGGAATCCGTCTCTTATGGAAAGATTTATTGAGGCTTCGGGATTTCATAAGAAAATTTAGTCTTATTAAAATTTTAACAAATTGAAAGTTGTTAATGTTTACCTGTAAGAGAATTAAATAACAGCAAGAATCAGCCATGTATGACTTTCATTACTATATATTTCAGTTTACTCATCAATATAAATAGATAATTAACGGCTTTTAAATCTACAAATTAAAGTCGAAAACGGTGACAATAAACAAGATTCACCCTGAAGTTTAAAACTTCCAACGCTCAAAGTAGTATTTCTGAAGGGAAGGAAGAGAGGCGACAGAAGCCATCCTTTGCCACAACCACCCATCCCTCCAGTCATCCTTCCTCGTCGAATCCTACCCCTATCAATCATTCACCAAATGAAAACAGACAGAAAAAGGACATGTCATTTTTTGCGTCCAATCTGCTTCCCTGTGTTGGCCACGGACTCTGTGTGTGTGCGGGTGGTGGGGGGAACACGATATTGATATACAGATTTAATGCAACTGAAACCCAATCAATGTTCGTGTCCACCCAGAGCGAAGGCATTTGGAAACGATGTATGAAACTTATTATATTTGCAAATATGTTTCATATGCTAGATATTCTACGACCAATTGTGTATAATAAAAATACATAAATACACAAGCGTGCGCACACATATGCATATATATTTATATATATATATATATATATATATATATATATATATATATTATATATATATATATACGTATATATGTGTGTGGTGGATAATCGGCACTTAATTTTATGTGACAATTACGCAAAAAGCAATAAAAGGAAAATATCATATATACTTTCAGTAATCCTATTCAGTTACCAAATCTTACAACTAATAAATATCCATATAAACTCCTAGTTATGCCAATTAAAACCCAACTTAACGAAACAAACATGTTTCATTAATCTGCCTTAAACATAATACGAAATGGACAGTAAATATGTGGAGACCAAAATGTTCCGACTTACAATTAAAATGCAGATTTGTTCTGTTGCAGGTATCGGATCCTACAGCTGTGATTCCGAACAAAGTGAACTATCCACAGATAAACAACTTCTTTGAGAAGGTAAAACTACCAATAACAGAGTATAGTTAGTAAGAACAAATCACACATTAGATGACTCTGGATCCATTTGTACATACAATGAATAAGAAAGCTGTACATTACAATAAATGGAAATTATATATAGTACGAAAAGTATCCAGTAATAGAATGTTGATGAGAAAATTCACATTCGTGTAGCTCTTGCCTATTTAATTTAATAATACCATCAGTTTTATGAGCAAAAGAACTTGATATAATTTACAGTGTAAAAGAGAATGCTAATAAAGATTAATTTAACTCTGGTGATCAAGAGCTTGACATTAGATATGAAAAAAAGGTAAATATATTCAAGATCTGTCAAGGGAGATTTTTTTGTTCTTTTGGTTACAGTTTAGGTCCAACAAGAATATAGGTTTTGCTTACGTGTTACGTTGTGTGTTTAGTTTATACATATCTTGCGAGACAGACCGAGAAAGACTAACAGAGGGGAGAGACCGTATTATTACAAAAACTAACAAAGACGACCATGTTAACTTAGAGGATAAAGTAAAGAATGAATACGAAAGAGTTCAAGGTCATGAGAGTAAATGTAACCCAGTAAGTATTTTAATATGAATGTCGATAATGACGTTAGGATGAGAGAACAAAAAGTTGCGTCGCAGAATAAGTGAAATATGAAACGTATTGCGGTGTTTGCTCAAGATCAGGAAGATATCGGATTTTGCTTCAAAAGCCAAGGAGGATCGAACCAACTTTCATTTATAAAAGTGGTGTTGAATGGCAAGAAATGAATGTATCGTATGCGTTCTTATAAGAACAAAGCCATTATATTTACAGGGCCTATTATGCCATGCTTTCCCTGAAATAAGGAGCCTTAAGTACATTTGAAATCCAAGACTCAGTAGGTGGTCTCAGGTCGCATTCTGGCTTGGTGAAAAACAAACTTATTCCCTACGGTAAATTAACAGCAACATAGTTAATACCTAGTTTGAGCACAAGAACCTAGCATCATCTCTTATCTGAATAATTTACGGCAGAAAAAGTTGGGTTATGATTTACTTTGATTAAGGGAGAGTTTTTATAAGGAAACCGTTGCTACGAATTTCTCCTTAATCCTCCGTCAGTTTTACATTCCTGTGGTCTGCTTTTACCGTCCCTCTACTGCAAA
>NC_087216.1:63623024-63640524 GCF_015104395.2 Macrobrachium nipponense
ATAGGCCTGTGAGTCTAACATCACATATTATGAAAGTGTATGAAAGGGTAATGAAGAAAAATATTATGAAACATTTAATAAAAATAATTTGTTTAATAAAGGACAACATGTTTCGTACCCGGAAAAAGTACACAAACCCAACTGTTAGTCCACCGTGAGAACATATTCAAAAATATGAAAAGCGGAAATGAAACAGATGTGGTTTATTTAGACTTTGCAAAAGCTTTGACAAAGTAGACCATAATATATTAGCGAAGAAAATTAGAAAACACAATATCGTGGATAAAGTAGGAAGATGGTTAAAAGAATTTTTACACAACAGAAAACAGATAGTTATTGCAAACGACGAGAAATCTGATGAAGCCAAGGTAATATCCGGTGTGCCGCAAGGTACGGTGTTAGCTGCAATACTGTTTGTTATTATGATTGAAGACATAGACAGTAATGTTAAGGATTCGGTAGTGAGTAGTTTCGCAGATGACACAAGAATAAGTAGAGAAATTACTTGTGATGAAGATAGGAACGCTCTACAAAGAGACATTAACAAAGTATATGATTGGGCAGAGGTAAATATGGATGGTATTTAACTCTGATAAATTTGAATCAATAAATTATGGAGACAGAGAAAGAAAGCTATATGCATATAGGGGACCTAATAATGAGACAATCACAAATAAGGAAGCAGTTAAAGACCTTGGTGTGATGATGAAGAATAGGAACATGTTATGCAATGATCAAATAGCAATTCTGTTGGCAAAATGTAAAGCAAAAATGGGAATGTTGTTACGGCACTTCAAAAGAAGAAAAGCTGAAACACATGATTATGCTTTATAAAAACATGTTCGTAGTCCACTTGAATATTGCAATATGATATGGTACCCACACTATCAAAAGGATATTGCACAAATATAGAGTGTACAAAGGTCCTTTACAGCTAGAATAGAAGAAGTTAAAGACCTTGACTACTGGGAAAGACTACAATCCTTAAAATTATATAGTCTAGAAAGGAGAAGAGAACGCTACATGATAATTCAGGCATGGAAACAGATAGAAGGAATAGCAGAAAATATCATGGAACTAAAAATATCAGAAAAGAGCAAGCAGAGGTAGATTAATAGTGCCCAAAACTATACAGGAAAAATAAGGAAAGCACACAGGACATTAATCCACTACGCACCAGCATCGATAATGCAGTCTATTCAATGCGTTGCCAGCTCATCTGAGGAATATATCAGGAGTGAGCGTAGATGTTTAAGAATAAGCTCGACAAATATCTAAACTGCATCCCAGACCATCCAAGATTGGAAGATGCAAAATATACCGGAAGATGTACTAGCAACTCTCTGGTAGACATTAGAGGTGCCTCACACTGAGGGACCTGGGGCAACCCGAACAAGATGTAAGGTCTGTAAGGTAAGGTAAGGTCTCTGTCCAGCGGTCTTATTTGGATGTGATCTTCTTGGCACCGCCTTGGTTCTCGATTTTGACTCTGGGTGTGGCATCTTCTGAAAGAACTCTATGTCCGAGTGGCTACAGCCCTTCTACAAGAACGCCCTGCTGTCAACTCTTCTGAAGCAATTGGAAGGCTTCTTATTGTGAAACTCCTCCTTCTCCATGCCCTGGCTCTTTGAGGGTGTGTACTTTGGGTATGCTAGTAGGGTATTTGTTGGGACCTATTTCGGGACGTCCTTACAATCTGGCACTGCTGATTTGATTGGTTAAAACCAAAAGGCCTACCTTATCAGGGAGGGGCTTCAAGTTTAACACGTCCCCTTTTTTAAACAAAGGAGCATAGAATTCGTTTACTAACGTTGGCCAGATGGCCTTCTCCAGATGGGCTGTTGGAATTAATCCTCGACACTCCTACCCGTCCCAAGATGTCGGGAGAGCCGAAGCGCCAATTACTCCTGAGAAGATGAGTTCTTCTAGATGTAATGAGGTGTGACGATGTTTTCGGAGTTCCGATTTCTTGAGGGGGCCTGAGCATTGTCTCCGTCACCTTTGCGTAAGAAAGGTTTTTTCTTACAGTGGTTCGTGGTCAACGGTTTACGTCATTTCGTCCCTTTCTATTTGTTTTTTGTGCCTTTTTCTAAGTTTTTATAAGTTAACGCATTTTGAAATAATTTCCCTTATTTCTGTAACAGCACTGCAACATTATATATATATATATATATATATATATATATATATATATATATATATATATATATATATATATATATATATATATATATATATATATATATATACGTATATTTATTTACACACACACACACACACACATATATATATATATATATATATATATATATATATATATATATATATATATATATATATATAATGATCAATGAAGTATTATGAACTTAGCATGAAAGTAGTAGAAGTTAAAAGCAAAACGTTATAATTTCCAAGTGGGATCAGTACCTAGCATTGAAAATGACCTTTCAACATGATTCACAGATAATTTATGCATAGTAGGAAACTTTAACGAGTTTATTGTAAAAAGCAGGATTAAAAACAAAATAATTGTAATCATCGCCCTAAGGAAACAATATAATGGTAGTCTATTAAGAAAGTGTGAATAAGTAAAAAATGTTTACTCAGAAAAGACAATAAACCATCCAGACACATCGTTTGTTCTGCGAAGAAGAAGAAGAAGAAGAAGAAGAAAACAGCCTGACCCTTTACCTTCTCTCGCTTTCCAACCTTATTGATTCTGACTTCTCCACTGTACCTTTTATTCCCCAAAATTGATATTGCATCAAGTTAGGACGCCCTCTCCCTTCTCCTTCCTCCACCCACCTCCCTCCTCCATGTTACACCGTCACGGTTGGGGCCGTATTTCCGGCGAAAATCGTCGTCTCCTCATTTTTCATTGACCGTCTGGCGCTCAGGATATAACGTCTTCTTTGGCTAATGCTAGCTTTCGTGACGGTTCTCTCTCTCTCTTTTAAGAAGAATATCATAATAGAGTATGTTTCTAGGATGGGATTCCTCACTGGTGCGGAATTTTGTCAGATAATATAAAGTTAGGGAAAAAAAGAGCATTAATATAACGGTAGAAGCTAAGATTGCCTCAGCTTCTGTTTCAAACAAGGAAATTAAAATGTGAATTATAATTAAATGTGGAGGTTTATGCTATCTCTGTTTTCATTTAAAAGTTACGGTAAATCTTCTCGGCTAATTCATTTGAAGCCGTCCGTGACTGCCGGACGAGCACGTTGTTTACAACCAATCATACATCGCAATTCAAATTCATCGGTCAATCAGAGGCGATATATAAACACGAAAGATATCGTGTGAGGAAATTTACCGTCAGAACCACGGAAACCCAACAAGTGGTAACAGTCGTTTCATTCTTTGCTCATCCAGTGTCCGTTGGGAAGGGCAACCTGTTACCGTAAACGTTAAAGACCCGAATGATGGAGGGAATAAAAGAGGGGGGCAAACGGCGCCACGTGAACGAAGAGGGGACAAACTCCCCCTCCCCTTTCATTCAATCGCTTGGCCTCGTATAAATGACCCACATCAATAAATAATCAACACATTAAACAACACTGACACCGTTATTATAGGGAAGCGTTCCCGGAATTTCGGAGTCAATTTATGGAATTTATGGCTCAATAGGGAACTGACCATATCTAAAATGTAGATTTATTTGTCTAGTTTCAGACATGACGACGGTGAATTGGTTTCGGCAACGTAGCATTTTACCTATAGCAGTATTTCTCAATCTGGGGGGCGTCAGCAATTCCAGGGGGCCGCGAGCCCCAGGGAAAAGGTAAAAATTCTCTGATTATATTCGTTACTCTCTTAAGAAGGGTGAGGAGTTAATATTCAGAAATTTATGAAAAAATGCAAATGTTTCTTTGCAAAGCTGCATTTTTCTCGCTCGTTGCTCTCAAGACCAAATACAGAAACAGGATGAATGTTGAAGGAGACTTACTCTGTTCACTCTCCGGTATCAACCAAGCATTCGAGATCTGGTAGCTAAGAAGCAGTGACAAAGTTCTCACTGAAGTAAATAATTTTATGTAAGTAATTACAATAAAGGATATCGATTTGTACACTTTTCCTTTACAAAAATATTATGAAGCAATTTACGATATTGTAAAAAAAAAAAAATTGAGGAAATGCGTCTTTTTGTAACCCATAAATTCAGGCAGCTATTCACGAAATATTACAGAAAACATGATAAAAGCGAAGACAAAAATAAAACCGCCCATTTCGCCTTTCAGCAAATGCCCATAAATTCCTGGAGAAAATTACACAGGGAATACAGAAGTGTGTAAATAAAAACGCGAAGATTAGCGACGGAGAAGTTGACAAAAAAGCAGCGGCCATGATCAGAGGATATGAGTTTTGCTCCGCCTACTGAGGTCATAAGTCCTTTGGTTTTATTGCTCCGGGGAAAGGGCTCCTCTTTCCATCTATTTCGTGGAAGATCGATTTTGTGAAGATTGGGAATTGTCTCTCTTCAATTACAGTGGAAATGCTTATATTTTTCCAACTATCGCCCTTGGGGGTATTAGAACCACATACTGGGGCTATAGGACTCGGTCTCTGGATATTGTATATGTTTGATTTTAATATGTCAGTGCAGACATGAGTACATTTTGTAAATAAATATCTACATAAACCTTCAAATGCTTTTGATTTTCTTGTATCTTCTGTCCCTAGCTATTCATACCTGAAGTATGTATTTAACGAAGTATACTAAGTTATATTGTCAAATACGACTTGAGTGGACATAAGCAAAGGGGGTCTGGAACATATTGGGCAATTCATTGTGGGTGTGGAGTCATCAAAAGGTTAGGAACCACCGGTTTAAATGACTATATTTGTCCTTGAGAATCCAAATACAAAACTTATTCTATTTTCACATTTTTAAAATACTTTTTATATCATTTCGTTTCACCACGGATTTTGTGTCTCTTCAGTTGATGTGTGTGTATTTGTGTGCGCGTGAATGCATTTGTGTGAGAAAGAATAAACGCATCTATATATCTCCCGGTAAGTCGTGCCATCCTCATTCAAATTCCTAATTTATGCTCGAAAGATTAAGAAGATAGTGGAAGTGAACATTAATTCGCGGAGAAAAAAAACTGACATCCCCTTCTTCGACAAAGGATGCGAAAAAATGCCAAGCATTCCCCCTTTTCCTTGTCCACTCAAGGAGTTTGGCGGGTGGTGGTGAGCAGACATCCTCGTCCCTCTGAACGTTGGTGTATCACTGAGCTGCACAATGAAATGGCTCTGTCCCATCATCATGTTGGTGATGCGACTTCATGTTGAAAAAGTCGTTTTTCAACGCATCCATCTAAACGACTTTTTCAACATGAAGCTGCATCACCAACATGTTAATGGGGCAGAGCCATTTCATTGTGCAGCTCAGTGATGCACCAACGTTCAGAGGGGGAGGATGTCCGCTCACCACCACCCGCCAAACCCCTTGAGTAGACAAGGACTAACTCTACATTTTATTGAATTAATGAAGGAACATCCATCTGTTTGGAACATCAAATGCAAACATTACAAGATGAGAAACATCAGGAGTGCAAGCTTGGAAACCATAAAATCAGAGTTATCGAGTTTTGTAAACTGTACATTGCGGAATGAAGACATTACTAAAAAGCTGCACACCCTGAAGACAATTCTACAGGGAAATGTCTGCAATCAAAGCATCACAGAAGTCTGGAGCTCCGAAGTTATGGTGTTTTGATGAGCTGCGTTTCCTGTAATAAAAAAATATTTGTGTACTTTGTACCTATATTTGAAACTTACTTTCAAATAATCCTCCTAACCCTAAGGACATTATAGATGGCTTCACAGGTTTTGGGATGATTAGACCGATGCTCTGTTTTGAAATCCTGGTTGATTATTGGAGGCTTCCATACGATCCTCCAGCTGCAAGAACGAGCTCCTGGTGATATGCTTTCTCGAAAGCTGGTGTGTCTGCTTACAAATATGGTTCAATTTCAATTTTTTTCAATAATTTATAAAATGCAAAGATTGGCATTCTTGTGTAATTTTCAAAGTCTGTTGGATTTTCGACTTTTAGCTCCAAAAATATTTCATAGAAGCTTCCCTTCAGAGGTCGCCGAGAAAGCCATTGCTTACACCACAAGGTTCTACGTTTCTTCCTCAAAAGTTTCTTTTTTGCAGCACACAGAGCAACTACACCCCACAGTAGAGTCTCCTGGCAAAGTACATCATCGGCAGACATCCTGCCGTTGAAAGCTGAACTGCGAGAACAAGTGAGCAGTGTTGCAGTACAGTTTGGCCGCTATTAATTTTTTTCAACACCACTACTGCATCACGTAGCTGATACATGATGGCATAGTGTGTACCATGCTTTACGTATCTCCACTCCACTGTTTCACTTTCCTTTAGCAGAGATCTTTCTCTCTCTGCAACGTATATATATACATTTCAGATGTGAAGTTTTATTTGTTAAATATAAAGATCCGATGAAAGCCAAACTATTACTAGAATCAGTAAAAACCTTCGACTGAAGCAGTTCATCCAGACTGCGAACACTGCAGTGCATTTCCCTAAAAGCTATATCTGTATGGTTTAATATTTCCGTGATTAAAAAATTCAGTTCCATGTTTTCCATTCGTAACCGAGGTAACCTATTATTATCTTTTGCAGCCAAAAAAAGTAATAAAAGTATCACACGAGCTTTGAAGGAACGAGTCAATGAGTTCTCTTTCCACTTCATTAAAGCAAGATATTCACGTGTTAAATTTTACTCTGCATAAATGTCAGGCATTGTTTTCGTTGTCCGAATAGACTTTGGGTCCGTATATGACAATGGTATTATATGCAGCCCTCGATTTAGAATTAGATTTCGTGTTTTTTAGGAAGTCGGATATTTAGTTATGAAATGTTTTTGTCTGTTGTTTGACGTTGCATCAGGGGAGATCATTTCATTGTGCCTATGAATTTTTTGTGATCATAAAAGTAACGTAGTTTATTTTATGATGCTTTCTGAACTATATTTGATGCTAATACAGATGCCAATATTATAATAACGTAAGGATTTATTTCACTGTGCCCTTGAACTGAGAACAAGGGCAAATACACCTAAGTCCGACAAATGAAAGCGGCGATCGACTAAAAGACGTCTTGTCTACACAGGGAATTCATTACTATCAGACATCATTGTGGAACATAGAATTTGTTTACGAGAGCATTTCCAAGTTTGCTGAGTTGGGGAAATTTAAGACCATTTATGCCACGCACTGTTTTTATTACATACTTGTATTTGACCTGTCTGTCTGTCTGTCTGTCTGTCTGTCTGGACTCAATTTCTAACCTGTTCCCTTCGTTCCATGGATTTGAAAGTTTGCATGGTTACTCAATTCGGGTGATAATACAACTTAAATGGTCAGTGGTGGCCACACCTGTAGTGGGTCTACAGTGACTTCTCCCAGTATCTCGGATTTGTATGAAAATCTCCGGATATTTCACAAGTTCTTTGGCTCTGTAGAAAGGTTTATAACTCTACGGATTTTATGCCTTTTTTGACTCTTTAGGATAATTTATTAACTCTGCAGACTTTTCAAACCTTCTTTAGCTCGACAGGATATCAGTTTCTTTAGCTATGATCATAAATCTGTTACAATTTCTCAAAGACTAAAAATTATACTAAAAAAGATATATATAAAAAATCTCTTAAACACGTTCGTACTGAAATGAAATAAAAAGTGAAAATTTTTTGAGGCATCAGGATTTCTTTACAATTAATCAAGTCTACAAAAATAAAAGCGTGGGCGTCAAACATGGAGGGAAATGCAACTATAAATGAAAAAATACATTTCTTCTCTTGTAGCATTTCCATCCATGTAAAACTTTACAAAGCAAAACAAAACTTGGCATCACAAAAAGCCGCCCCCCCCCCCCCCCCCCCCCAACCCCCCCCCCCCCCACCTTTCAATTTTTCGAGTCCCATTTTTCCTGTTCAGCGAAAAACTTAAGTTGTTCGAACTTTGCATAACTGCTCAGGCCTAAAAAAAATTGTCTTTGCTGATGTTTGTGCCTCGATTTCCAAACTGACTTTTGGAAATGGTTCAAAATGTCGTAAAAGTCATATGAAGTAAAAGTATTAAATATAAATTGTTTGTAGAAAACTTCAACCACAAAAAATGAATGTTGGCGAATTCCAACTGTGAAATAGTGTCAAACCTTTTTCATTATCAGAAAGTCGACTTAAATAATCAAACATTTTTTTACATACCATTTTGTAAGTTATGGTTACTAATGTATAAGGATCCGACGAATTTACCTAACACGGGTCAGGTTACTCAAAGTTTGGTTAGATTATATACAAATCCCAAAGACTAAGAGGAAATATTACTCGATTAAACATTTAAAGATTTATATAAATTTGGGAAAAAGGGAGCGAGGGGAGAATTTGGAAGCTCTAGCAGGAGCGAGACCTACAGAGCTTTGAAGAAGAAAGGAATCGGTCAGGAGTTTTCGGGTTCCTTATGAAGAGGCGGTCCGCTCAGTAGGCAAATGAAAGTATTATAAATATCAGATGCAATATAAGGAGACTGGGGCAGTTTTAGAGTAACAGGAATTATTATCTAAACAAATGTGAGCGAAGGGAAACTTTAAATAATTCCTTGTATATAATTGCCAGTTACCCTCTGTAGTTTAGTCACGTTGGCACTGAAATTGATGAAAGCCTGCAAAAGTATTCATCCATATTTCATCCCATCTTCTTTATGAGGTTTGACGTGCACCTCACATTCGCCTGCTTATGAGATTTAAGGTAGGCTCCACTTTGGAGGGGTCCCTATTGTAAAAATCGTAAAAATATTTGCCAAAAATACACTAATCAAGACAGGCTAATGAAATTTTCAGGCATTATTAGCACTATAATAACGCACATTCTCTGTGAGTATTATCATCCTACAGAGAAAATTAATGATTTTATTTAAAAAAATTTAAAAAATGCAAAAATTTCGGGCCCCTCGTACTGAAGGTTATTTGGTGATTGGTGAGAAACTACAGTCTTGAATAGAAATTCGCTCTATGGATATGTTGGTATATCCACCTGGAACATGCACAAAAAGAATTATCAAAATAGAACAGTAAATAAGCACGTTATAACAAAAAAAAAGAGCAACAACTTCAGGTAAGTTCAGCGAAAGCCCCGCCGAAAAATCAGACTATAGCTAGGAAGAAATATTCAGGATGGAAAAATTCAAATCTCGATCTAGGGACAAAACCTTTTGAGATTTTGTAGTTATTATGTCACTTGATAGCCTAAAACATCAAAAAATTATATTATTTAGGACAATCAAAGAAACCCCCCCCAAAAAAAAAGAAAAGAAAAAAGGGGGGGGGTTTCTTTGATTGTCCTAAATAATATAATTCTTAGATGTTTTAGGCTATCAAGTGACATAATAACTAAAAACTCTCAAAAGGTTTTGTCCCTAAATCGAGATTTGAATTTTTCCTGAATATTTCTTCCTAGCTATAGTCTGATTTTTCGGCGGGGCTTTCACTGAACTTACCTGAAGTTGTTGCTCTTTTTTTTGTTACTGTTCTATTTTGATAATTTTTTTGTGCATGTTCCAGGTGGATATACCAACATATTCATAGAGCGAATTTCTATTCAAGACTGTAGTTTCTCACCCATCACCAAATAACCTTCAGTAAGAGGGGCCCGGAATTTTTGCATTTTTTCAAATTTTTTAATAAAATCATTAATTTTCCCTGTAGGATGATAAAAAACTCACAGAGAATATGCGTTATTATAATGCTAATAATGCCTGAAAATTTCATTAGCCCGTCTTGATTAGTGTATTTTTGGCAAATATTTTTACGATTTTTTACAATCGGGACCCCTCCAAAGTGGAACCTACCCTTAAGACCCTTTTAGAATTATTTATTTTACGTTGAAAGCTTCTTAATATCGCAGATTATGATACTGACTCTTTTGAAAACTCAGAGTACTCAGTTTAATCCTTGATTCTGTGTAAAATACCGTATAGATTGTATATCACCTGAACTATAATTAAATGTTGGGTGCCATCTAAACCTCTCCCCCCAAAAAATCCGATAATATATGAATAGAGATTAAAATCTAATGAAATACACAAAGCATTATCCCATCAAGCCGAAAAACGACGGAACATGAATCACACGAATCAAATCAAATGAAGATGAGATACAGAGAGCAACGTATCTCCTGCAGGAATAAACATGCCAGACACATATGATCCATAACCGCCCATCTCTTCCTTCTGCAAGTCATGTTTACTGATCTGAGAGTCAATCAACCACATCAGAAATCGATCAGATGAAAAGTGCATCCCATTTACTTAAATCAAAGGACTGTATTTTGATATGCGTTGCATTCATGGCACAAATGCGTTTTTACAGCGACATAAATAGAACAGCCTCTTTGCCAGCATGATGAAATTGGAAGTTGGATTGATCCATAAAATTCATAGAATTTATTTTTATTTTTAGTGGGATATGTATATAGTCCATGACAGGACCAGTTTGGAATTCACCATTTATTTCCTAATTATTATAGCCACTGCACGACCGTCTCTCACTGATCAAGAACTGATTACTCTATAATAATGTTATTCACTCTCAGACGGTGACTCATTGCTGATGTTAATACTCAAAATGTTCTTATTACAATCTCTCATATCTATACTACTACTGATTATCTCAGCTTTCTTTTGCAGATGGAATCTTTATCGAGATTTTAGTTTTCTGTGAAAGAAATCTGTTGAAATGGTTTCGTCTGTTGGTCCGCACTTTTTCTGTCCGTCCTAAAAGATCTTAAAAATGACTGACACTAGAGGTCTGCAAATTGGTATGCTGATCATCTACCCTCCAATTATCAAACATACCAAAAGGAGACCTCTAGCCTCAATAGTTTTCATTTTACATTATTTACTTTCTTATTATTCATTGATTTCTGGTTACATATATTTGTGGCGAAATACAATTAACCATAGCCTTTTACATGAGGTGCACTGACAGCACTACCCACTTACGTGGTATAGATAACGTTAGTGTACCGCGAATTTTATGCCCTGGGTACTTCCTAACAAATCTACGGAGAAATACGAAACATTTCTCCAAGTTCTAAAGCATTTGCGTTCAACTTGACAACCTGAAATGCTAAAGTAACCGGATGTTCGTTACATTTAGCCAAAAGTTTTTTCCGAAAAGTATCTGATTTTGGCCCTAAAGTGCGCTAGAAGTGATTAGGAATTGAACGCCTTGGGTAAATGTTTTGGGTGCTAGCATTTGTTCATCTTAGAGACGCTTTTGGTGCATCTGAGGAGGAGGAGGAGGAACTAGTCGCCAATGATGATTTGCCTACAGACCTGATTTCCTACTTCGAAACCCATTGTATTGGTAAGAGGCAGGATCCCTCGCAGAGGAAGAGCCGCTCCAACATTTCCTGTGGATGTTATGTGGGATGTTTAAGAACGGACCTTGAATACTTTACCAAACACCAACAATAAAGTAAAAGGGCTTCATACCGCCTCACGAAGTTGTGTCACAAACACCTACCCATATGTTTGGAAACCGATAAACATTTTAAAAAGCGAAGAGTGTCTAGCAAAGAAAAAAAGAAGTGATCTCGAACGAGGCGAAGAAACTTCCATGATGAAAAGGTAGAGAGATATTTATGTAAGAATACAATGGACTGTTTCGATGTACGATTCTCAGCGTCAACTTGACTATTGACGAAGTAGTACAATGAAATTCATTCATTCTAAACTTGAATGAAAAGTTTATTTTCAATGTTTGGTTTATCTTTTGACTTTGCAATGAACTTGCATCATTTTGAAAGTGAATGTAAGTTGCATTAATTTTACCTTAAAACTTTATTTTCCCTTATAATTACTATTTTTTATTTTGATATTGCAGTGAACTTGCAGTCATTTTGAAAAACGTATTGTAACATGAATTGATTACCTGATTTTCCTGTTATAAATAAACAATCTTTCTATTTCTTAATACCCTTTTATTCTCATACTTTGGACATACTCTATTAATTCTATGGCAACAATTCCTTGCGGTGAAAAGACCTTATGGCAAAAATTCCTACAGTGAAAACTCCAGTGGCAATAAGTTCTATGTCAAAAAGTCCTTGGCAAAAGGTCCTATGGCGAAATTCCAGAGGCAAAAATTCCTACGGCAGAAAGTCCAAAGCTGAAAAGTCCTACAGCGAAACTCCAGCCTTAAAATTCCTTAAAGTCCTACAATGAAAAGTCCTATGGTGAAAAGTGTTACGGCGAAAACTGCAGCGACAAACATTTTTACAGCAAAAAGTCCTACAGTGAAAAGTCCTACAGCAGAATGTCCTACGGTGAAAAATTCAATGGCAAAAACTCTCAGTGGCAAAAATTCCTACTGCTAAAAGTCCTGCGGTGAAAAGTCCTGCGGTGAAAAGTCCAACGGTGAAAAGTCCTTTGGTGGAAAGTCCTATGGTAAAAATGCCCACAGTGAAAAGTCTAATGGCGAAACTCCAGCATAAAAAATCCCTAAAGTCCTACAATGAAAAAGTCCTGTGGTGAAAAGTCCTACGGCAAAAAGTCCTACAGCGAAAAGTCTTACGGCGAAACCCAAGTGGCAAATATTCTTACAGTGAAAAAGTCTTACAGTGAAAAGTCCTATGGTGAAAAGTCCTACAGCGAAGTGTCTTATGGTGAAACTCCAGCAGCAAAAAGTTCAATGGCAAAAATTCCTAAGGCGAAAAACTCCATCGGCAAAAGTTGCTAGAGCCACAAATGAGATAACTGGTTTAAAAGCAAATGAACATCAAAGGAAACATTTCCGTAGGTAACATAAAAGTGCTTCAGCTGCTTCTTACAAGAACACGATTGATGAGGAAACGGAATCTTCTCTCATTCCAGAGAGGAGGAATCCTTCCCCATCCCAGAAAGTGGGAATCCTCTCTCATTCCAGAAATGGCCAATCGCCAAATGGCTTGAAACGAAATTGCCAGACGAGGGGAGGAGGGGGAGGACGAGTTGCGGGCAGGGGGAGGGGGGGGGGGGGCGAAGGAGACATGACCACAATGAATTTTGGAGCGATGAGAAAAAAAAAAGAAAAGGAAAAAGAAAACATGATAATGAGCGAAGTTGAAGAGAGGTAAATGGAAGTTGGGAAGAGACCAGACACCATCAGTAGAGGATTACCAGTTAATGATCTCAAAAACCCAGGAAAAGACTCCGGGTCAGTTGTCTTGGAAAGGAATGAGATGGATGGCACAATTTCTCTATTATTGGCTATCAGCATTTAGTTGGTGAATGAAGCGTATTATTATTACGATAGATTATATATATAATACATGTATACGTATATATATATATATATATATATATATATATATAATATATATATATATATATATATATATATATATATATATATATATATATATATATATATATATATATATATATATATATATATATATATATATATATATATATATATATATATATATATATATATATATATATATATATATATAGTATATATGAATTCCTTTTACTGTAATACAACAGCACAATTTGAAGATAAAAGGCCATGAAACACTATTTAAACGTTGCAACAGAGGTGTTGTTCCAGAAAATACGGCTTCCGGACGTGTTGCCAGAGGGGAGTTAATGAGGCCAAGAATCACTAGGGAATAGTTTAATCTCCCTACTTCCTGGGTCAACGGTTACCTGCATACCAACAGAGACTCATTGCCATGCCACACCTAATACTTATGCTTTGTACATGTACTCTGGTAAGACCGCATCTGTCCATATTTTACCAGTGATCAGGAAACACAGAAGGAAATGCTTGAATTATATGGTTGCAAATATCAAATAGTGTTTTATTTTCTTTAAAGAATAAATCAATTTATGTAATAGGTGATCTAAATGATGATTTGATGGTAGGTTCGGCAAAGATGCATAATATTATAAGTGTCACCAAATTAAATCAAATTATTAATAAACCTACTAGAGTTAGCCCCATCTCATCCACACTACTGCTATGATTTATTCGGGCATCTGTAACACGGTTTTTTCGCAATAACTTTTTATCTATGCATTTCATAAATATAACGCTTATTCAGAATGCACATTATATCTACACATAAATTTTGACTCTATTCTGCATTACATAGGTTGAATAAATTTGGTACTTATAATGTAAAAGTGACTTTTTTTGAAGACGGGCCAACTTACTCAGAGAAAAGGTTTCGAACGCACTCGTTACGTAACTTATGACAGCATTTCTTCCCTCTTTCTCGATGGATGATGGCTATACGTAACGAAGGCTAAACTCTGGCAACAATGACATACAAATTTAAATACAAGCAAAGCAGTACACCTTTATGAACTCTGGAAACCTCTCCACTGATAATTGTCATAATGAACAAAACAACAAAATATGTTAATAAATACAAAAACACTTCGATTATTAGTCTAACTCCCAAAATAGGTTTCCTAAGGAATTACAGTCTACTTTATAATAGGTCACAATCAGATTGACAAGATGTAGGGAATATTCACAAACATAGTAGACAAGCTTTATTTGATAACTGCTATATCCAATGTCAAGCAATTTTTATTTATTGGCTATCTACCTATTTACTGAAAAAAAAAAAAAAAAAATAGCCGGTACCGTATATTGGCTTTAAACCTTCACCAATAATTATCGTCAGAAGGATGACTTCATGAGGCTCCACCCACTTTCGCCTTGTTATAATTCAGGATAACACTGAAGGCTACCATGGGCACTGTTGGATTAGAAAATTTAACTTCTGGCTATAAAACTAATTTATTCTCGAGTAGTTGTAAGAAGTGCTAAATGATCCTCAAGGATCCCAGCAATTGGCCTAAACGTTTAATTCATGTATATTACTGCTATACTGTTGCGGCACTACTGCTACAGTAGTATTACTATACGCTAGCACTGATACCCCACCCACATCTATGTATCGTTCCGACATTCATAAAGTCTTTGGGTTTCAGAGCCGATGGAGTTTCTGTCTGGTGGATGGGCGGGGCAACATTTTGTCAAAAGGTATTTTACCTTGCTTACGCAATGAATGCTTTTCGACTCTTGGCTCGTAATCATTGGCCATGGCGTCGGCTAGATCATTTTTACTCTATAAAAATAAAAACTATCGGTTTAGGTTATTGATAATGCTGACAAAATTTGTGTGTGGTTGTAAAATATATATATGTCAACTTTCAGCTACATCCAATGCTTTGACAAGGAGCAAAGTCCAAAAAATCGTGTTACAGAGACCCTGAATCTCATAGTAGACGTTTTAATAACACTAACAAGCAGGAAACGTTGTTATTAACATGGAGGTAAACCCAAGTATTGTAGCTGACCATGAACATATTTCAATTATCATAGATATTAAGAAGCCAAAGCGTAAACCAGTCACGGTAACCTCTAGGTGTTTAAAATATTATTCTGCAGATTTGTTGTGCAATACATTGCTAGACCAAAAACTAATTCTAGATACAATCACGCATACTGATGACACAGATATTCAAACAGGAATTTTCAATGAAGTATATAATAGTGCTTTAGATAAATGTGCCCCAATAACCACGAGGAAAATAAGGAGACCCAGTGCGCCTTGGATAGACGATGATCTCAAAAACAGAATGATTGAAAGGGACAAGATGCAAGAAAGGCTTAAACAAAATAGACATGATGAAAATCTGAACAATGAGCATAAGGAAATGAAAAAACTCATCAATTCTAAGATGCGTACTGCTTATTATAACAAAGACAAGATCAAGAAAAGTAAATCTCGTAAAGAAACATGGAAAATTATGAATAATATTGTATCTACTAAAACAAATAAAAAGATTGAATACGACAACCCAAAAGCTAGAGCAGATCAATTTAACCAATACTTTGCTAATGTAGGAAAAATAACTTATGGTAAAACTCAGGAAATCCTACAAAAGTACGAAAATGAAGATGATAGAACCACTCAAAATAATAATGGTAATAATATAAGATGGTTTAGACCTCAACCAGTTACAGTAGAAACAATAATATTAACAGTTAAGAGCTTGAATAATAGTAATGCTTACGGGACGGATGGTATTCCTACCAGCTTTCTAAAAGATTCCCTTATAGTTATTGCATATTATATCACGGTTATCATAAATACATCGATTGTAACTGGGAAATACCCTTCTATTTGGAAACAACCCCTCGTAAACCCTCTTCACAAGAAAGGAGACAAGGACGACCCTGGTAATTATAGACCTGTTTCCTTCCGGTGTTATCGAAAGTAATGGAAAAGATTGTGTGTAATCAGTTAATGGAACATCTAGAAAAAAATATTTGATTTCTAACACTCAACATGGATTCCGTAAAGGTTTATCAACAGAAACAGCTTTGATGAAATTAACAGATGAAATTTATAAAAATATTGATGGAAAAAAAGTTTCCATATTAATTTTATGCGACCTATCAAAGGCATTCGATAGTGTCAACCATGATGAATTGGGTGAATCTCTTAAGGAACATCACATTGATAACTTTCTAGTTTTCGGGATTACTTGGGAGATAGGAGTCGGGTAGTTAGATTAGGAGACGTAAATTCTTGTATTGAAAAGGTTGAATTTGGGGTCCCACAGGGATTTCTAGGCCCAATTCTGTTTTTAATCTACGTTAATGATATGATTAAATACATAGAAAACTGCCTGCTAATTCAATATGCTGATGACACCCAAGTTCTTTTGGCTGATCAAATAGAAAATCTAGATGCCTTGATTAAAAGGGCTGAACTAATATTGCTCAAAATTAAGAAATATTTTCTAAGAAAAGGGCTATTATTAAATGCCACCAAAACACAGTGCATGTTTGTGGGTAGCTCACAGTATATTAGCAAAATTCCAGATGACATTGTAATAAAATGCGATGGGGATGAAGTAAAGATGAGTCAACATGTGAAAAATCTAGGTCTACACATGGACAGGTAGTATATGACATTCAGTACTCACATTGACGAGCTGAGTAGAAAAGTTAGTGGCATTCTAATGTATCTAAGTAGAGTAAAAGATTACTTTGATGATACTACTCGAGCTTTGATTGTGGAAAGTCTGGTCCTGAGTGTAATAACTACTGTATTAAGAATATGGGGGGGGGGGGGGGGTTAAATAATGATACATGAAAAGCATGGAAAAAGCTCAAAAAATCCAAAACTTTGCAGGTAGAGTAGCCGTTATTGGGGTGAAAAAACACGATCACATCACCCCAACCCTCCAGCAATTAAAGTGGATAAAATTAAAAGAAAAGTGTATGTTTTAGGGCAGTTGCCTTGTATAAGAAGGCGCCCTATGAGGTAATGTTAGACTTGCGATAATCTTACGCTAAGTCGGTTGGTATTGCACTTCCATATTCAATGGAGTGTCTTGGGGTTTGTAGATCACTTACGAAGTCGGTATTATCTTCTTGGTTATTACGA